>NW_023330732.1:64202-129510 GCF_011100685.1 Canis lupus familiaris | reverse complement strand
TCTTCTATAAGCTTTAGGCTTTTGTTTTCTATTCTTTTCCAGGTCCTTAAGGTGTAGGGTTAGGCTGTGTATTGGAGACTTCTTGTTTCTTGAGGTAGGCCTGTATTGATATGTACTTCCCTCTTAGGACTGCCTTTGCTGCATCCAAGAGGCTTGGAGAAACATATTTTCATTTTTGTTTGTTTTAAATTTCCTCTTTAATTTCCTGGTTGCTCCATTCTCTAGTAGGATGATCATAAACTCAACGTACTTTTTGGTCTGTCCAAATTTTTTCTTACTGTCGACTTCGAGTTCATAGTGTCGTGGTCCGACAATGTACATGGTGTGATATCAACCTTCTTGTCCTGTTGTACCTGTTTAGGGCTGATTTGTGGCCCTGATATGATCTGTTCTGAGAATGTCCCATGCGCACTTGAAAGGAATGTGTACTCTGCTTTAGGTTGAAATGTTCAGACTATATCTGTTGAGTCCCTGTGGTCCAGTGTGTCAAGGCTATTGTTCCCTTGTTGATTTTCTGTATAGATGATCGGTCCATTGCCATAAGTGGGTGTGAAAATCGCTGTCATTGTATTATTGTCAGTGAGTTCCTGTAAGTTTGTTGTTAATTGGTTTCTATATTTAGGTACCCCCATGTTGGCAGCATAAATATTAGTTGTTTCATCTTGATAGTCTTTTTAATTATGAAATAATGCCCTTTTCATCTCTTCTTACAGTATTTGTTCTTTCTTTTTTGAAATGTAAATATTTTATTATTTATTCATGAGAGACACAGAGAGCAGCAGAGGCAGAAACATAGGCAGAAGGAGAGGCAGGCTCCACACAGGGAGGCCGATGTGGGACTCGGTCCTGGGATCCCAGGATCACACCCTGCGCCGAAGGCATGCTCAACCACTGACCCACCAGGTGTCCCCCAGGGTTTGGTTTCAAATCTAGTTAGTCGATATAAGTATGGGTCCTCCAGCTTTCGTATGGTATCCATTGCCGTGATAGATGGTTTTCCATCCCCTGACTTTCAATCTCCCGGTGTCTATAGGTCTAACGTGAGCATCTTGTTGGCAGCATACAGATGGATCTTGTTTTTTTTTTTTTTTTTTATTTATATTTATGATAGAGAGAGAGAGAGAGGCAAGAGACATAGGCAGAGGGAGAAGCAGGCTCCATGCACGGGAGCCCACGTGGGATTCGATCCCGGTCTCTAGGATCGCGCCCTGGGCCAAAGGCAGGCGCAAACCTGCGCCACCCAGGGATCCCTTGGATCTTGTTTTTTTAATAACGATTTTATTTTGAGAGTGAGAGAGAGAGCAGAAAATTAGGCAGAGAGAAAAGCATGCTCCCCACCAGGAGCCCAATATGGGACTGGATCCCAGACTCCAGGATCACAGCCTGAGTCAAAGCAGAGGCTCAAACCCTGAGCCACCCAGGCATCCCGGATCCTGTTTTTTAAGCTACTCTGATACCCTATATCTTTTGATTGGAGCAATTTTCTATCAGCATTCAGAGTGATTATTGAAAATATGAACTTATTGCCTTTGTGTTACCGGTAGAGTTGGTGTTTGTCTGGTGACGTTCTCTGGTCCTTTCTAGTCTTTGTTGCTTTTGGTCTCTTTTTTTCCCCCACTAGAAGAATCCCTCTTAAAATTCCTTACTGGACTGGTTTAGTGGTCATGAACTCCTTTATACTTTGTCTGTCTGGGAAATCTTTATCTCTCCTTCTTCCTGAATGACACCCTTGCTGAAGAAAGAATTCATATGAATTGGACACCTGTAAAAAGAAATTTAAAAACATAAAATAAATTTTTGCTATTTTCATTGAGGAAAATGGCATTTAGGAGGAAAACCAGAAGCTGAAAGGGAGGAGGACAGATTTCACCCTCCGTAGCCTTCACAGGGACCTGGTGTCCTTTCCAAGGAGGGCCCCCCCTCCGTAGGATGCTTCCTTCCCTCTGCCTCTTGTTGGAACCCACAGGCACATCTCCGTACCTCTGACACCTCTGCAGTCGTGGTTTATACCATCTTCCTGTATCCTTTTGGGGACCACAGCATCGTGTATGGAATCATCCGGCTACTTTTTGACAACATTGGGGGGATTCTGACTTTTGTTGGTTTTGGGGTGTGTGTGTGTGTCTATCACATGCAGCTATCACGTGCAGCTATCGGATCCTCTGGCTGGGTCACCCAAATGCCGAAATGGTTGGCACAACATCATTTCTGGTGCTGGATCTGGGCAGCTAGCTGGGGTCTCCTGGCTGACCCTGTGCTCGCTGGTGCAATGACTTTCAGCTGGAGGGTCAGCTGAGCTGGAAATTCCGGCTCAACCACATTCTCATGACCTGCAGTGGGTCCCGCCAGGCGGGGTGCTTCTATTCTCCCATGCCTCGCCAGCAGGGAGCCAGACCTTCGGGCCGCTCTGGGGGAGCTCCTGAGGAGCCGGTTGCCCATGGCGGGAGCCCTGGGGCTGCCTGTGTGTGGGAGTCGGGGTGGGGATGGGGCTGGGGTTCTTCAGTCTGCTGTTGCCTGGCCTTCAGGCCGAGACCCATGCTCACCCAGCCCCTACTCACTAGGGTGAGGAGGATGCCCTCCATATGCTGGTGTGAGTTATCCAGCACCACAAGGTGTGCAGGCTGAGTCCACCTGGTGCGGGTGGCCCAGGTGCATGAGCTGCAAGTGTGGGACCCAGGAAATTTAACAAAAATCTCCTACCCCTGGGCACACAGAGCAGGACTGATTCCATCTTGTGCTACACCCGCCACTTCCCCTATGACCCTGACATGACCTGATTGTTGCTTAAGGCACTGCCCCACCCTCGTCAGGCTGCTCAACACACCCTAATCAGAAATCAGCTCATAACAATGTAACCCCACTTTGTGCCCGCCAAATCTGTGCGCCGATTCTGACCAAAGTATTAGGCCAGCTCAAGTGGATACTATAGGGTAAGGTGTAATTCAATTGGCCACCTGTGTGTGAACTGACAAGACTGTGCAACTTTCTGCATATCCCATGGGCCACTGGCCCCTATAAAGCTGCTACGCCTTTTAGTCTCGGGGTCCAAGTCCCTGCTCTGCTGTGTCGGGTGCACTTGGACACAAGCTCCAGCTTGTAAAGAAATCCTTGGGAGTTTGCAATGGTGTTGGCTCCTCAGTGGTTTCTCAGATTCACAATGTTGGGCACAACACAAGGGCCTACTGTGTCCTGACATCCCTTCTAGGGCCATGCTGACCGCCCTGCAGGCCCTCTCTGCCCCAGGCACACAGTCAAGGGAATGCAGTGAGGGGAGGAAGTGCCCCACACCCAGCCAGCCACAGCCTCCTGTACAGAGGGAGCACAGACCTCCGGGTCGCTTTGCACAGACCCTGGTGACCTGAGGCTTCCTGGCTGTCACTCTGTCCCAGGCCCTCCTGGCCCGCGGGGCACAGCCTGAGTCCCAGTAAAGTCTGTTGCGTCTTGACCCCGGCATCTGGTCCAGTGGAAGGCACGTTGGGATGTCAGCTGGGTGTTGCTGGCGGCGCCCCTGCAGGGGCTGGTGGGGCCTAGGTGGTACCCCTCCTCCTCTCTGGGTCTCTCCATGCCCCATGAACAGTGTTCTGGGAGACACAGAAACGGGCTGGCTGTGCATTTTCGCACCACAACACTTTATTGACTTTCTACAGCAAACGGGCTCAGAGCTGAGGGTGCACGCCTTCCCCTGGGGAGGGAGACCTTTCTGTCCTTTAGGGGAGGGCAAGAATGACATGGGTTGGGGGGCGGGTGCTGGAGTCCCCCACCTGGGAGCATGTGTGGACTCTGGGTGGGGGCGTGTGTCCTGAGGTTTCAGTCTGAGAGATGGTTCTGAGGACAGCAGAGCTGACATGGACCTGCAACTCATGGGCTTCTGCGCTGGGTCCCAACAGGGCAGCTGGAACCCGGCCTCAGGCTCCCTGGCCCCAGCACCTGGAGGAGTCTGCCTCCTGGTGTGGGTGTGGGTGGGGCCCACCATCCTACCCCAGGGTCCAGGAGTCAACATTCAGCTGTGAGAGGGCTCGCTCAGCCCAGGGCCAGAATCCAGGGCTGGCCAGGGCCATGTGGGCTGGATCCCATTAGTCTTTGTGTTGGGCCTGGGGGAGGCTCAAATCACCCCAACCCTCACAGAGCCCAGGCCAGGCCAGCCCAGATCCCCATGGGTTAGGGGCTGGTGTCCTGTGGGGTGTGTACGCTAAATGAGGGACAGTGGGCGGAGGCAGGGCACAGTGGGTCCTCTGCACCACTCACCTGTACTCACCCTGTTGGGGGTTCCCTGTCTTCCCTCCTCCCTGTAACCCCTGGGTATTCTATGGGACACCCAGGCTTCTGATGGGAGCAGGGTATCCAGAGAAACCCGGGGAGGCTGAGCATGTCCCACAGGGGGCACCTGCACGGGTCCTTGCTGAGGGCCGATGGTGTGGTGGTGGATGGTGTGGGGCAAGGTTATGATGGTGGTGGAGTGTGGGGGATGGTGTAGGGGTGATGGTGTTGGGGTATAGTGTGAGTGGGGATTGTGTGGGGCTGTGTGGGTTTGAGGGGGATGGTGTAGGTGGGATGCCAATGGGATGATGATGTAGGGGATGGTGTGGGAGTGGGGAATGAGGGGATGTCGTGGGGGGCCTGCGGACACAGGGCATCTCCTTCCTCTAAGATGCACAAGGAGACGTCTACAGTTAAAGGCGACTAGTCTGGGGTTTGCAGTGACACCTGCCCCTGCCCTGGCTGGACCAGCAGCATTATCTGGGGATCATTATACTATGTATGTTTTCAAATTGCAAATTGTCTCAAATTAAATGCATAGAATTTAGAATAATATAAAGCATCGAGAGTGGGTGTCACTCTGACCCGTCTGACCCTCATGGGATCGATGTTTGTCCTGCTCCAGCAGCGGCCATGCAGCCTGGCCCCAGGTCGGTTCCTCCCCCCACGTCCCCACCCCATCCCCTGCTTCTCAGGGGCCGTCCCTCTCCCCTTTGGTGTTCAGCTCCCATGGCAACACCTGAAGGCCCCATCCTACTGGCCTCCTCATCCCCGAGGCATCGGGAGTGTGGGCACGGGAGTCATCCCCATCATCCTACCATGGAGCAGTGTGTTTTTGGCTTCTATTGCTCCCCCGGCCTCAGAAGCCCCATTTTCCCTACCCAGGGCCCCGAATCCCCCTGGCCCAGCAGCCTCACCTGACCCCCTAGCCATCCCAAAATATGGTGTGGCTGCCGAACGTCCTGTTGACGTCCAAGTCTACCTGCGTGATGTCCCTGGAGGAGACCAGGGCCTCCTCCTTCATTTCCTGTGGGAAAACTGGGGAGGAGGAGCAGGCGTCAGGGAAACAGACCCCGACTTCTCACGAGCTGCCGTGCTGGGCAGGGAGCCCTGGGGCCACCATGGGTGTGTCCTGCCGAAACCTCCTTCCTTCCTCTGGGAGGCCGGGCATGGCGGGAGTGCCCACCGTGCCCGTGACACCTGTGTGAGGGCCTGTGCCCAGCTGTTGTGGGCGGGGAGGTGACTGAGTGTCAGCCTGGGTGGGAGGGGATAGGGGTTCAGCCCAGGTGGGAGGGGACATGGGGTGTTGTGCCCAAGATTGTGAATCTGAGAAACCACTATGGAGCTGACACTGATGCAAACACCAAGGGTTGATTTCCAAACTCGAGTTTGCGTCCAAGTTCACCCGACACAGAGGAGCAGGGACTTGGACCTCGTGGTGGGTTTTTGCTTAGTTTTTAGGACTTGTCTCAGGGACCTCCAGAAGGGCTGGAGTAATTCCTCAAGTTCTGTTTACATTTTGATATGGGGCCTTCAAGGACATTGACCTCTGTTCTCATTCTAATAGGCGCTTCCAGCCCTTGGGGTGGGCTCAGTTCTTATTCTATTGTGGGGCTTTCTAGGACATTAAGCTGCAAACTTTTGTTTTTTTCCTGTAACTGAAGTAATGTAAATTTTACCTCTTCTTCACAGGGGCCTGGGATGGATGGACCTGTTCGAACCCTGAACTTAAAGAGGAAAGACCTTCATTTTCTTGGCCTCCTTGCGTCCCCCCATCCTATCTAGCTCTTTCCCCCTTCCCCGGAGCTCCTGAGAGAGCAATTGCAAATGACCTCAGCTTGGCAGGGTCTGTTGGGGGACAGGCCCAGGGATTTGGGATCAGGAGACCTGGGTGCGGGCATACCGGCTGTGCATCGGGATTTGATGCTGCAGACTCATTCCCTAAGGCTATCTTGACAACTGACTTTGTACATAGAAAAGCTCTCCTTTATCTTTAAAAGATGAAGAGCCAGTCAAAGCCTTTTTTCTCTGCTCCCCATCTGATTGCTCAGATTCCAATGTGAGACGTATTTCCTGTTAATAAGGATAATTTACTATCCGTAGTACTATGGTTAAAATATTCTGACACAAGTAATTCAGAGGGATGAGGGTTTCTCATCTCTTTTCTTCACAGCTCAGTCACTCCTCAGGAAATGCATCTTTATGGATTTGGAAAGAACTGAGAGACATTATTACCAATGGTCCTATTATTATCTGAAGGATCCTTCCCTGAAATTCTTCCCCTGTTTCAACTGACACTGAAACACTTTGAACTCTTTGGAAGACAAATGTCAAGGAAATAAATGTTATGCATTGCTAATTTTAAATGCACTTGCAATATGGTGTCTATTATAATAGAAGTATTTTTATCTGATTTTTGCTATTTATTATCGTTCCTGCTTTTCAGGTTGAGGAGGCATTATACGTGTTCATAAGTGTTTTTCTTTCCTTCTGATCTAAAATTCGTATTTTTCCATCAAGAGGAACTCTTTAAGAATAAGGCAAAGTTAATTCAACTGTTCTTAAAATGTCTTCACACTTGGAGGCCTGATTCATTTAAGTCAATTTTCAAAATAAATCTTATTTATTAGGAAAAAAAACAAAGATTATAGGGAAATTGAGAAGATAGTACAGAGCATTTGCATGCACTTGCACTCAGTTTCTCCAAGATGGATATCTTATATCAGTACGGTACAAATGTTAGCTAATGAACAATATTAAAATATTCGCATTAACCAAAGATGATACTTATTCAGATTTCCTTAGTTTTTTGCTAAGTTACCACCCTCTATATGACATTCCATTTGTCCTCCTGTTGTTCTTAGGCTCCTCTGGATTGTGACAATCTTTCAGCCTTTCCTTGTTGTTGTTGCCCTGGAACACTTTGAGAAGTAGAGTATTTTGTAAAATTTCCCTCAGTTGAGACATGTCTGTTGTGTTATCTCATGATTGAACGGTTTTTGTGGATTTATACAGAGATATACTCCATTTTTATTATATCATATAAAGGATAGATACTATCAACATGATTTATCCATCTTGGTATCGATCTGATCATCTTGCTGAGGTAGTGTTTGTCATCCTTACTTCCCGTAGTTAAGTGATTCTTCTTCTTCTTTCTTCTTCTCTTCTTCTTCTTCTTCTTCTCTTCTTCTTCCTCTTATTATTATTATTATTATCATTATATTATCATATTATTTTAAGTTTTTCATAATATATTTTGTAGACGGAAATTACTTATGTGTATTCCACACGTAAGAGTGGGAAGGTATGCTCACCAACTTGAGGGTGGAAGTCTGCACGAATGTTTGAAGTTCTTCTATATGGGAGATTTCTCTCCTTGTGTGTTTGTTTTTTTTTTTTTTTCAAAGATGTTATTTATTATTTAGAGAGAGAGAGAGGAGAGAAAAACCATGAGTGAGAGGGGCAGATGGACAGGGAGAAGCAGGTTCCCTGCTGAACAGGGAGCCTACATTGGGACCTGGATCATGATCTGACTTAAGGCAGAAGCTTAACTGACTGAGCCACCAGGTGCCCCTATTTCTTTCTTTCTTTCTTTCTTTCTTTCTTCTTTCTTTCTTTTCTTTTTTTTCTTTCTTTCTTTCTTTCTTTCTTTCTTCTTTCTTCTTTCTTTTCTTCTTTCTTTCTTCTTTCTTCTTTCTTTCTTTCTTTCTTTTCTTTCTTCTTTCTTTTTTCTTTCTTTCTTTTCTTCTTTCTTTCTTTCTCTTTCTTCTTTCAAATAATAAATTTACTTTTTATTGGTGTTCAATTTGCCAACATACAGAATAACCTCAGTGCTCATCCCGTCAAGTGCCCCCCTCAGTGCCCATCACACATTCACACCCACCCCTGCCCTCCTCCCCCTTCCATCACCCCTAGTTCGTTTCTAAGAGTTAGGAGTCTTTATGTTCTGTCTCCCTTTCTGATATTTTCCCACCCACAGTTCTTCTTTCCCTTCCCCTATATTCCCTTTCCAATATTATTTATATTACCCAAGTGAATGACAACATACAATGTTGTCTTCTCCAATTGACTTACTTCATTCAGCATAATTACCTTACAGTTACATCCACGTTGAAGCAAATGGTGGGTATTTGTCGTTTCTAATGGTATGAGCAAGGCCCCCACCTTTTCTCTCCCTTCATCTTCTGAGTCTCCTATGACATGAATGTTATTGTTTTAATAAGTGGCTTGAGTTCCCTAAATCTGTCTCTGTGGTCCATAACTTTCGTTGTTTTTAAGGCTTCCACTTGGGACTGCATTTCTCAGTTATAGCATTTTTAACGTTGGCCTGACTAAATTTTAGTTATTTTATTTCTTACAGTAAGGGATGCTCTAGTTTCTTTTGTGCTTTTTCTAGCCCAGATGCTATCTTTATAATCATTGTTTTAAACTGTAGTTAGACATCATATATTTGTATTGATGGACTTCCTGGCTGTGAGTACTACCTCATGTTATTTTATGGAGTTGAATTTCTACATCTCATTATTTTTTCCAGAAAAGAAAGAAGGAAGAAAAAGAAAAACCAAGAAAAACAATAACAACTTCCTTCCCCCCCCCCAAAAAAAAAACCCACCAGATTATTTTGGCCTCCTTGTTAAAAGATTTTAAATCCCAAAATAACAAACACAATTAAAGTACCATGAGTGTAAAAATAAGAAATATATATGGTACGTACATAAAAATTAAAATAAGGCAATTAATAAAATAGAATCAAAGAAAATAAATGAAAATAAAGCACAAATTACAAAGGAAGCTAGACCCTACTTTCCAGGCAGTGCTGAATCTCTACAGCCTCTGTGGTCCGACAACTTGTTGGCAGTGAGTGGTCTGTGCGGGGTCTGGGGATGGCCCATGGTGCTGATTGTCAGGTGCACATCTGCCTAGGTGATGCACCTGCAGGGTCAGGGGCCGGGTGGTTTTCAGTGACTCTTGCCTCCAGCGGGTGGCACTGTGCTGCTCCCTGAGACTCAGCGCTATTTGGCATGATGCCGGTGGGGATGCTGGGTCCTCTGGGTCTGGGGCTGATCATCCCACTCCCAGTCTGCAGGCCCTCCACAGAAGAGCCCCCAAGCTCATTTCTCAGAATCCTGCTTTCACTCTGCCTACGTCCGAGCTGCTTTTTGGTTTTGTTTTTTTATCTCAGACTGTTGTGCCCAAGATTGCGAATCGAGAAACCACCAAGAAGCCCACACCGAAGCAAACACACAATGGTTTATTTATAAGCTCGAGCTGGTGTCCGAGTATACCCGACAGAGCGGAGCAGGGACTTGGACCCCGAGGTGGGTTTTACCTTAGTTTTAATGGCTTGTCTCAGGGACCTCCAGAAGGGCTAGAGGAATTCCTCGAGTTCTGTTTACATTTTGATATGGGGCCTTCAAGGGCATTGAGCTCTGTTCTCATTCTAATAGGGGCTTCCTGCCCTTGGCCTGGGCTCAGTTTTGATTCTATTGTGGAGCTTTCTAGGACATTAAGCTGTAAACAGCAAAGGTTCCACACCTGGAAGGGGTATGTCACACTGTTGCTATATGCTGAAAATGCGGTACTGGAAACAGGAAACCCGGGAGCCTCCACCAAAACGTGTTAGAACTAAGGAGTGAGTTCAGTAAAGTCACGGACACAAACTGACCCTACAGAGCGGAGTAGCCTTGCTGTGTCCTGACAATGAGCACTCAGGAAGCAAAGGAAGGACGTGAAGGCCTTCTCAGGAGCATCAAGGAGAATAAATAATGAGACTGAACCAAAGGAGCACAAGACTTGTGCACTGAACCATACCAGGCTCTGGGAGGCCGTCCTGGGCTCATGGGGTGGGAGCCTCATCTTGTGAAAATGTCTGCAGTTCCTGTAGGCACCCTCAGTTTCAATGTCATTCCTATCAAAATCATGGTGGCAGGTCTTAGAAATAGGAAAAAAAATCCATAACATCTATCCGCCCCCACAAATGACCCGGGACAGCAAATCAGTATTTGAGAAGCAGGACAGATTGGGATGCAGCACTTTCCGATTTCAAATGATGTCACAGAGACACAGGATAAAGCAGTGTGGTTTTCGGGCCCTCACCTGGCTCCGTTGGTTAAGCATCCGACTCCTGACCACACCTCCTGTCCCGATATTAGGGGTGGTGAGTTCTAGCCCTGGGTTGGGCCATGGACGAGGCATGGAGCCTATGTACGCAAACCAGTCCCACGGCGGTTGGTCCCAGTATAAGCTGAATGAGCAAAACAGAGAGTCCAGAAGGAAATGTGCTTTGATACAACTGATTTTTTAACTTAATTTAATTTAAACCCAATTAATTAACGGATAGTGTATTATACTTTCAGAGGAAGAATTCAGGGATTCACCAGTTGGAGATAACAGCAGTGCTCATGACATCACATGCCCTCCTTCATGCCGGTCTCCTGTTAACCCACCCCCCACGCCTCCAACGACCCTCAGTTTGTTTCCTATCATTAAGAGTCTGTATTTCCTGCAACTGTTTTCATCTTGTTTTTCCTTCCCTTCACAGTTGTTATATGCTTTGCTTCTTTAATCCCACCTATGAATGACACCACACGGTCATTCTCTTTCCTGACTGACTTATTTCACTTAACATGATCCCTCTAGTTCTATCCACGTCATTGCAAATGGCAAGATTTCTTTCTCTTTGATACCTGAGCACCATTTCTCTCTCTATGACCATCATTTATCTCCCATCCTTTTTATCCATCATCTGCCCGAGGGCACCGAGGCTCCTCCCACAGTGTGGCTACTGTTGACCCGGATACTGTGAACATCAGGACATGCAGGTGTCCCGATTCTCACTGCATCTGTATCTTCGGAGTGAGCTCAGGCCTTTCACCTGCTGGTCGCAGGGCGGCTCTATTTGTAACTTCCTGAGGAGCCTCCAAACTGTTTCCAGGGTGGCTGCACCAGCCCGCAGTCCCGCCCACAGTGGAAGAGGGTTGAGTGAGTTTTGTGGGATGTGGTAAAAGTCTGGTCCACATTTCATTTCGCGTCCTGTGGGCTCCAATTCCTTGTCCTTTAGTATTTCTGGGGAAGCCGGGTGTAGGGCTCCCTTTCAGTGAGACGTTTCCGAAGCTAACAGGCCACAGCTGGAGCCTGAAAGGATGCAGGTGCTGTCCCTGAAGCGCCCGCTGCCTCCTGCACAGCCTCCTACAGGGCCTGAGCATCCCGCAGGGGGCGCCCGAGCCCAGGCCCCACCCAGGGGGCATGAATGGGCAGTAGGCCTAATCTGCCTGCAATAACAGGAGCAAGCCTGTGCTGGGGTAGGCCTGAGGAGGACGTGCGGAAGCGTCCACGCTGATGAGCCACAGCTTCAGGAAATTGTGGGCTTGCATCCAGGCTGAAAGGAGCCCCTGGGCCACTCAGGACCCACGGGGAGTCTTCAGGAAGATATGGGCCCACATCCACGCTGACAAGAGCCCCTGGTCCACCTCAGGACATAAGTTGAGGCTTCTGGAAGTTGGGGTCCGCATTCACGGTGACAGGAGTCCCGGTCTCCTCAGAACCCTCAGTGATGTTCGTGAGGACGTTGGGTGACATCTACACAACAGGATTCTGACTTCTTTAGGACCCCCGGTGTTGACTTGGGGAAATATGGGATACATCCATGCAGACAGAATACCCCAGCTTTGTCAGAGCCTGTGGTGAGGCCTCAGAAAAATGTGGGTGCCACATCCACACTGACAGGAGTCTCCAGCCTCCTCAGGACCCACTGTGAAGTTTTTGGAAGATTTGGGGCCACATCTATGCTGACAGGAGCCCCCAGCCTCCTCAGGTCTTATGGTGAGGCTGAGGAAAATGTGGGGCCACGTCAATCCTGACAGGACCTGGACTTTGGCTTCTGGAAATATGGGGCTGCGTCTATGCTGACAGGAGCCCACAGCCTCCTCAGGATGCGCCGTGAGTTTTCTGGGGGATGTGGGGCCATGTCCAGGCTGACAGGAGCCCCCGGCCACCTGAGGACCTGCTTGAGGCTTCCAGAGGATGTGAGGCATAGTCCACAGTGACAGGAGACCCAGCATCCTCAGGACCCGCTGACTATGACTCAGGAACACGTGGGGCCACGTCCGCACTCACAGGAGCCCTGCTTCCTCAGGATCCCCTGGAGGACTCTGGAGGCTCCGTTGGGGGCCACATCCACATCAGAAGGGACTCCTCAGAACCACAGGGTAAGTGAATGGGTAGAATGAATGGTAGGGTCAGGGGAGGGGAAGCAGTTGGTGGTTAGGCTTAGGTTAGATGTTAGGTGTTTGTGATTAAGCTTATGGTTACGGATTACAGGTTAAGGTGAGGGATAAGGGTAAGGGTCAGTGGTTAGGAGTTAGGATGGGTGTTAGGGATTAGGGAACGGGGTTAGGGTTAGCGATAGGATTTAGAGTTAGGGTTAGGGATTAGGCTTTAGGGATTAGGGCAGGAGGTTTGGAGGTGGGGTTAGGGTTATGGTTACAGTTAGGGTTGGGCTTAGGTTTCCATTTAGGGTTAGGGGTTAGGGTGTGAGTTAGGGTTAGGGGTAAGGGTTAGGGGTTAGGGTAAAAGGCTATGTTTAGGGTTAGGGCGAGGGTTAGGTTTAGGATAGGGGTTAGTGCTCGGTTTAGGGTTAGTGTTTAGTTAGGGATTAGGGTCAGGTCAGGGTCAGGGTATGGTTTTGGAAAAGGGTAAGAGATAGGTTTAGAGTGTAGTTTAGGAGTTAGTTTTAGGGTACAGGTTAGAGTACAGTTTGGGGTATGTGATAGGATTGGTATTGGGTTAAGTTTAGGGTACAGGTTAAGGTTAGGAATAGGATTTGAGTATATTAAGTTAAGGTTAGGTTTAGAGGTTAGGGTTAGATTTAATGTAGGGGTCAGGCTTAAGGGTTAAGAATAGATTTAGGATTTAGGGTGAGGGTTGGCAGAAAGTTTCAGTGAATGTGTTTTGGTCTTGGGGTTTGTGTTTGGTTTTCGATTAGTGATGGGTTTTGTTTAAGGGCTACGTTAACATTAGGATTAAGTATAGGGTTAGGGTTATGTCTGTGTATGGTTAGAGTTTGGGTCTTGGCATGTGCCTGCACTCGGACTCCTAGTATTGGGCAGTTTAGTTTTATGCACTCTAGGTTTTGGGTTCAAAGATAGCATGACTCCACCAAGTCAGTGGCCTCCCCGGAGAATCAAAATACAGGCTTCTGCTGGGGTCAGAATAGACATGGCAGGCTTCTCCTGAGCTGAGCTAAGGAGGGGATTTGTGGGTCTAAAGACTCTTTATTTGGATTTTCAGTTGTCTTTCTGATATTATCTCTACTGCGCCCATGTTTCATCAATACTACCAATTATTATTTTAAAGTTTTACTTGAATTCCTGTTTGTAAACACAGTATGATATAGCTTCTGGTTTACCACATAGTGATTCAACCCTTGGATACAACGCCTGGTACTAGTCACAGGTGCCCTCCACTGTCCCTATCCCCTCACTCCCCATCCCCTCCCCCTTCCTCTGGTATTTATTAGTTTATTCTCTGTGACTAAGAGTGTGTCTCTTGGTTTGCTTCTGTCATCCCCCCTTCTGCCCCTTTGCCAGTTTGTTTGGTTTCTTAAAATCCACATGTGAATGCAATTGTATGGTATTTGGTATCTGTCTTTCACTGACTGAGTTCATTTAGCATAAATCCTTTCCACTCCTTCCACTTCATTGTAAATGGCTTCATTTCATCCCTTCTGATGACCGAGTGATGTCGCAGTGTGTATATTTATCACATCTTTCTGCCCATTCATCTGCCGATGGACATCTGGGCTGTATCCACAGTTTGGCTGTTGTTGATTACGCTGCTACAAACAATGTGCTGCGTGTTTAGAATCTACTAAAGTACTTTTGTATCCTCGGGGTAAATACCTAGCTCTGCAATTTTGGAATCGTAGGGTAGCTCTATTTTTAACTTCTTTTTTAAAAATTTTTTTTATGATAGTCACAAAGAGAGAGGCAGAGACACAGGCAGAGGGAGAAGCAGGCTCCGTGCACTGGGAGCCCGAAGTGGGATTCCATCTCGGGTCTCCAGGATCGTGCCCAGGGCCAAAGACAGGCACCAAACCACTGCACCACCCATAGATCCCCTTTTTTTAACTTCTCGAGGACCATCCACCCTGTGTTCCACAGTGGCTACAACTTTTTGCATGCCCACCAGGAGTGTAAGGGTGCTACCCCTTCTCCATAGCCTCACCAACACCTGTTGTTTCTTGTGTTGTTAATATTAGCCATTATGACGGTTGTCAGGTGACATATAATTGTGGCTTTGGTTTGCATTTCCCTGATGATGGGTGACGCTTAGTGTCTTTCCGTGTGTCTGGTGGCCATCTGGCTGTCTTGTCAGAGACAAAGTCCATTCATTTTTCTGCCCATCTCCAGTTGCATAATTTGTTTTTAGGATCTTGAGATTTATATTTCCTTTATGTGTTTTGCATACTAACTCTTCACTGGATGTGTTGTTTACCAATTACTCCTTTCATTTTGTATGTTGCCTTTTAGCTTTGGTTTTTTCCTTCATTTTGCGG
Organism: Canis lupus familiaris; assembly: GCF_011100685.1. NCBI lineage: Eukaryota > Metazoa > Chordata > Mammalia > Carnivora > Canidae > Canis > Canis lupus. The sequence continues at coordinate 114,695 of NW_023330732.1, read as the reverse complement.
AAGCTTTTCAATTTGATGAATTCCCAACAGTATTTTTGCTTTTGTTTCCTCACCTCAGAGGCATATCTAGAAAGAAGATCCAGGGATCTCTGGGTGGCGCAGCGGTTTAGCGCCTGCCTTTGGCCCAGGGCCTGATCCTGGAGACCTGGGATCGAGTCCCACGTCAGGCTCCCTGCATGGAGCCTGCTTCTGTCTCTGCCTATGTCTCTTTCTCTCTCTGTGTGTGTGTGACTATCATAAATAAATAAGAATTAAAAAAACAAATTTATATATATATAAAAGAAGATCCAATGGCCAATGTCAAAGACGTTGCTGCCTATCTTTTCTTCTTTGTATGGTTTCAATTCTCACATTTAGGTCTTTCATCCATTTTGAATTTATTTTTTATATATATGGTATAAGAAAGTGGTCCAGTTTCATTCTTCTGCATTTGGCTGCCTGGTTTTCCCAATACCATTTGTTCTTTTCCTGGGGTCAGGGTTAGGGTTTGTTGAAGAGACTGTCTTTGTGCTTTGGATATTCCGTCCTGCCTTGTTGTCGATTAATGGATCATAGAGTTACAGGTTTGTATCTTGTTTCGGCTTTCCATTCTGTTCTATTGATCTAAGCATCTCCTGTTGGGAGATCCTTGATTACTGATTCAATTTCTTTGCTGGTTATCTGTCTGTTCAAGTTTCTTATTTCTTCCTTTTTCATTTTTGCTATGTTATTTATTTCCAGGAATTGATCTATTTCTTCCAGGTTCTAGGTTGCTGGCATATAATTTTTCATAATGTTCTCTTATAATCGTTTGTATTTCTCTAGTGTTGGTTGTAATATCTCTTTTCTCATTTGAGATTTTATTTGGGTCCTTTCATCTTTTTATCTTTTTTCTTTTTTAAGGATTTATTTATGGATTCATGAGAGACACAGAGAGGCAGAGGTATAGACACAGGGAAATTGAGGCTCCATGCGGGGAGCCTGATGTGGGACTTGATTCCCCAAGACCCCTGGATGATGACCTGAGCCAAAGCAGAAGCTCAACCACTGAGGCACCCAGGTGCCTTGCTGATTCAAATCCTTTGCTAGTTATGGGTCTGTTCACATTTTTTATTTCTTCCTATTTCAGTTTTGCTCGTTTGCACATTTCTAGGCATTTGTCCATTTCCTCCAGGTCTCCCAGTATGTTAGCGTATAATCTTTCATAGTATTCCCTTATAATTGTCTTATTTTTCTGGTGTTGGTTTGATCTCTCTTCTCTCATTTGTGATTTTATTTATTAGGTCTTTTCCCTTTTCTCGTTGATAAGGCTGGCTAGGGCTTGATCCATTTTCTTAATTATTTTGAAGAACCATCTCTTTGTTTCGTTATTCCATTCTATTGCTTTGTTGTTTCTGTATTGTTTATTTGTGCTCTCATCTTTATTTTCCCCCTCTTCTATAGGCTTTAGGCTTTGTTTACTAATCATTTTCCAGCTTCTTAAGGTGTAGGGTTAGGCTGTGTATTGGAGACTTCTTGTTTCTTGAGGTAGGCCTGTATTGCTATGTACTTCCCTCTTACGACTGTCTTTGCTACATCCCCGAGGTTTGGAGAAACATGTTTTCATTTTCATTTGTTTTAAATTTCCTTTTTAATTTCCTGGTTGATCCATTCATTCTCTAGTAGGATGTTCATAATCTCCACGTATTTTTGGTCTGTCCAAATTTTTTCTTACTGTTGACTTCCAGTTTCATAGCGTCGTGGTCCGAAAATGTACAGGGTGTGATATCAGCATTCTTGTACCTGTTGTACTTGTTGAGGGCTGATTTGTGGGCCATGATATGACCTGTTCTGGAGAATGTCCCATGTGCAATTGAAAGGAATGTGTATTCTGCTTTAGGTTGAAATGTTTAGACTATATCTGTTGTGTCCCTGTGGTCCAGTGTGTCAAGGCTATTTTTCCCTTGTTGATTTTCTGTATAGACGATCGGTCCATTGCCATAAGTGGGTGTTAAAATCCGCTGTCATTGTATTATTATCAGTGAGTTCCTGTACGTTTGTTGTTAATTGGTTTCTATATTTAGGTACTGCCATTTTGGCAGCATAAATATATAGTTGTTTGATCTTGATAGAGAGTCCTTTTAATTATGAAATAATGCCCTTCTTCATCGCTTGTTACAGTATTTGTTCTTTCTTTTTTGAAATGTAAGTATTTTATTTAGTTATTCATGAGAGACAAGGAGAGCAGCAGAGGCAGAAACATAGGCAGAAGGAGAGGCAGGCTCCCCAAAGGGAGGCCGATGTGGGACTGGGTCCTGGGATCCCCAGGCATACAGGCACGGGGATGTAGGGCGGAGGAGGGGCCCCGGAACACGGCTTGCCCTGGCCCCCTTGACAGAGGGAGCACAGACATCTGGGTGGCTTTGCACAGAAACTGGTGACCTGAGGTTTCCTGGCTGTCACTCTGTCCCAGCCCCTCCTGGCCCACGGGGCACAGCCTGAGTCCCAGTAAAGTCTGTCCGGTCTTGAACCTGGCATCCGGCCGCCCCTGGAAGTCACATGGGGAAGTCAGCTGGGTGTGGATGGTGGCGCCCCTGCAGGGGCTGGTGGGGCCTCGGTGGTGCTCCCTCCTCCTCCCTGGGGGTCTCTCCAAGCCCCGTACAGTGTTCTGGGAGACACAGAAAAGGGCTGGCTGTGCATTTTCGCACCACATTTTATTGACTTTCTACAGCAAATGGCCTCAGAGCCGAGGGTTCACGCCTTCCCCTAGGGACAGAGAGCTTTCTGTCCTTTAGGGGAGGGCAAGAATGACACGGGTTAGGGGGGGCGGGTGCTGGAGTTCCCCACCTGGGAGCATGTGTGGACTCCGGGTGGGGGCGTGTGTCCTGAGGTTTCAGCCTGAGAGACGGTTCTGAGGAGAGCCTAGCTGACCTGGACCTGCAGCTCATGGGCTCCTGTGCTGGGTCCCAGCAGGGCAGCTGGACCCCGGCCTTGGGCTCCCAGGTACCCCAGCACCTGGAGCAGCCTGCCTCCTGGTGTGAGTATGGGTGGGGCCCACCAGCCTACCCCTGCTCTCCCCACACTGGGGTGTCCCAGGATCCAAAGGGCGCCCTAGGTCAGCGACCTGGATCGGTGGGGTACGCCCAGGGCCCAAGAGGCCACATCCAGCTGTGAGATGGCTTGCTCAGCCCGGGGCCAGAATCCAGGGCTGGCCAGGGCCATGGGGGGCTGGATCCCATTAGTCTTTGTGTTAGGCCTGGGGGGTGCTCAAATCAACTCAGCCCCCACAGAGCCCGGGGCCAGGTCAGTCCAGGTTCCTATGGGTTAGGGGCTGGTGTCCTGTGCAGGGTGTGCCGCCCTCCAGGAGGGACAGTGGGTGGAGGCAGGACACGGTGGATCCTCTGCACATCTCACCTGCACCCACCCTGTCGGGGGCTCCCTGTCTTTCCAGCTCCCTGCAACTCCTGGGTACTCTATGGGACACCCGGGCTTCTGATGGGATCAGGGTATACAGAGAAAATCGGGGAGGCTGAGCATGTCCCACAGGGGGCATCTGCACCAGGTCATTGCTAGGGATAAATGGTGTGGGGGTGGATCCTGTGGGAGCAGGGGTATGATTGTGGTGGGGTGTGTGGGATGGTGTATGGGGGATGGTGTTGGGGTATAGTGTGGGTGGGGATTGTGTGGGGCTGTGTGGGTGTGAGGGGGATCATTTAGGTGGGATGCCTTTGGGGATGATGATGTAGGGGGATGGAGTGGGAGTGGGGAATGAGGGGGATGTCGTGGGGGGCCTGCGCACACAGGGTATCTCCTTCCCCTAAGATGCACAAGGAGACATCTACAGTTAAAGGTGATCTCAGTCTGGGGTTTGTTGTGACACCTGCCCCTGGGGCGCAGTGTGGTCAGTGCAGGGCCGTGGCTGGACCGGGGGCATTATCTGGGGGTCACCATAATATGCATGCTTTCAAATTGCAAATTGTCTCACATTAAATTCATAGAATTTAGAAATATATAAAGCACCGAGAGTGGGTGTCACTCTGACCAGTCCAACCCTCATGGGATCGATGTGTATCCTGCTCCAGCCGCGGCCATGCCACCTGGCCCCAAGGTCTGGTTCCTGCCCCCCACTTCCCCCACCCCATCCCCAGCTTCTCATGGGGCCGTCCCTCTACCCTTTGGTGTTCAGCTCCCATGGCAACCCCTGGGAGCCCCATCCTAGTGGCCTCCTCATCCCTGAGGCCCAGAGGGGTGGGCACGGTGGTCCCCCAATCACCCTACCATGGAGTGGTGTGTTATTGGCAGCTGTTGCTCCCCCTGGTGTCAGAGGCCCCGTTTTCCCTACACAGAAGCCACCGGGGCCCCAAAGCCCCCTGGCCCAGCAGCCTCACCCGAACCCTATCAGTCCTAATATATGATGTGGCTGCCGTACGTCCTGTTGACGTCCAGGTCTACCTGCGTGATGTCCCTGGAGAAGACCAGGTCCTCCTCCTTCTTTTCCTGTGGGAAAACCGGGGAGGAGGAGCAGGCGTCAGGGACAGACCCCGACCTGTCACGAGCTGCTGTGCTGGGCAGGGAGCCCTGTGGTCACCATGGGAGTGTGTCCTGCCAAAACCTTTATCTTTAAAAGATGAGGAGTGAATCAAAGCGTTTTTTCTCTGCCCATCTGATTGCTCAGATTCCAATCTGAGACGTATTTCCTGTTAATAAGGATAATTTACATTCTGTAGTACTATGGTTAAAATATTCTGACACAAGTAATTCAGAGGGATGAGGGTTTCTCATCTCTTTCTTCACAGCTCAGTCACTCATCAGGAAATGCATCTGTATGGATTTGGAATTAACTTAGAGACATTAGTACCAATGGTCCTATTATTATGTGAAGGATTCTTCCCAGAGATTCTTCCCCTGTTTCAACTGACACTGAAATACTATGAACTCTTTGGAAGTCAAATGTCAAGGAAATAAATGTTATACATTGCTAATTTTATTTTACCTTATTTTATTTTTTTTAAAGATTTTATTTATTTATTCATGATAGTCACAGAGGAGAGAGAGAGAGAGGCAGAGACACAGGCAGAGGGAGAAGCAGGCTCCATGCATTGGGAGCCCGACGTGGGATTCGATCCCGGGTCTCCAGGATCGCGCCCTGGGCCAAAGGCAGGCGCCAAACCGCTGAGCCAGCCAGGGATCTCCCCTACATTGCTAATTTTAAATGCACTTGCAATATGGTGTCTATTATAATAGAAGTATTTTTTTTAATTTTTATTTATTTATGATAGTCACAGAGAGAGAGAGAGAGGCAGAGACATAGGCAGAGGGAGAAGCAGGCTCTATGCATCGGAAGTCCGATGTGGGATTCGATCCCGGGTTTCCAGGATCGCGCCCTGGGCCAAAGGCAGGCGCCAAACCGCTGCGCCACCCAGGGATCCCTAATAGAAGTATTTTTATCTGATTTTTGCTATTTATTATCCTTTACTGCTTTTCAGGTTGAGAAGGCATTATGCGTGTTCATAAGTGTTTTTCTTTCCTTCTGATATAAAATTCTTACTTTGTAACCATCGAAGGAACTTTTTAAGAATAAGGCAAAAGATAATTCAACGATTCTTAAAATGTCTTCTCACTGGAGCCTGATTCATTTAAGTCAATTTTCAAATTAAATCTTATTTCTTAGAAAGAAAACAAAGATTTTTAGGGAAATTGAGAAGATAGTACAGAGAATTCTCATGCACTTGCACTCAATTTCTCCAAATATTGATATCTTATATCAGTACTATACAAATATTAGCTAATGAATCAATATTAAAATTTTCGCAATAACCAAAGACCATGCTTTATTCAGATTTCCTTAGTTTTTGCTAAATCACCATCCCTCATACCACACTCCATTTGTCCTCATGTTTTCTTAGGCTCCTCTGGATTGTGACAGTCTTTCAGCCTTTCCTTGTTGTTGTTGAACTGGAACACTTGAGAAGTAGAATATTTTGTAAAATTTTCCTCAGTTGGGACATGTCTGTTGTTTATCTCATGATTGAACTGTTTTTGTGGATTATATACAGAGATATACTGCCATTTTCATTATATCATATAAAGGATAGATAGAATCAACATGATTTATCAGTCTTGGTATCGATCTGATCATCTTTCTGAGGTAGTGTTTGTCAGGTTTCTCTGTAGTAAAGTGATTCTTTATTATTATTAATTTATTATTATTATTATATTATCATTATTATTTTAAGTTTTTCATATTATATTTTGTAGAAGGAAGTTACTATGTGTATTCCACACATAAGATTGGGAAGCTATGCTCAGGAACTTGAGGGTAGAATGTATGCACATATTGTTTGAAAATCTTCTACATGGGAGATTTCTCTTCCCTCTGGGTTTGTCTGTTTATTTTTCAAAGTTGCTATTTATTTATTTGAGATAGAGAGGAGTGAAAAACCTGTGCTAGAGGGGCAGAGGTTGAGGGAGAAGCCGGTTCCCTGCTGAACAGGGAGCCTTCCTTGGGACCTGGATCATGAACTGACCCTAAGGCAGAAGCTTAACTAACTGAGCCACACAGGTGCCATTCTTTCTTTCTTTCTTTCTTTCTTTCTTTCTTTCTTTCTTTCTTTCTTTCTTTCTTTCTTTCTTTTACTTAATAATAAATTTACTTTTTATTGGTGTTCAATTTGCCAACATACAGAATAACAACCAGTGCTCATCGCGTCAAGTGCCCCCCTCAGTGCCCGTCACACATTCACCCCCATCCCCGCTCTCCTCCCCTTATATCATTCCTAGTTTGTTTCCCAGAGTTAAGAGTCTTTATGTTCTGTCTCCCTTTCTGATATTTCCCACACATTTCTTCTCCCTTCCCTTATATTCCTTTCACTATTATCTATATTGAGAAAATACAATATTTGTCTTTCTCTGATTGACTTACTTCACTCAGCATAATAACTTCCTGTTCCATTCTCGTTGAAGGAAATGTTGGGTATTTGTCGTTTCTAATGGCTGAGAAAGCCCACCATTCCTCTGTCTTAATCTTGGGGTCTCCCATGATATGAATGTTATTGTTTTAATAAGTGGCTGAGTTCCGAAGTCTGCCTTTGTGGTCCATAACCTTCCTTGTTTTTAAGGCTTCCACTTGGGACAGCATCTCAGTTATAGCATTTTTAATGTTGTCCTGACTAGATTTTAATTCTTTTCTTTCTACAGTAAGGGATTCTCTAGTTTTCTTCTGTGCTCTTTTTCCAGCCCAGATGCTATCTTTAAAATCATTGTTTTAAACTGTAGTTAGACATCATATATTTGTATTGATGGACTTCCTGGCTGTGAGTACTACTACATATTATTTTTTGGAGGTGAATTTCACCGTCTCATTGTTTTTTCCAGAAAAGAAAGAAGGAAGAAAAAGGAAAACCAAGAAAAACAATAACAACTGCCCTCCCAAAATAAAAAACACCAGATGATTTTGGCCTGCTTGTTAAAGATTCTAAATTCCAAAATAAGAAACACAATTAAAGTACCATGATAGTAAAAATAATAAATATATAAGGTACATACATAAAAATTAAAATAAGGCAATTAATAAAAAAGAATCAAAGAAAATAAATGAAAATAAAGCACAAAGTACAAAGGAAGCTGGACCCTACTTTCCAAGCAGAGCTGAAGCTCTGCAGCCTCTGTGGTCCAACACTTTGGTGGCAGCGAGTGGTCTGTGCGGGGTCTGGGGACTGGCCATGGCGCTGATTCTCAGGTGCACATCTACCTGGGAGATGCATCTGCGGGGTCAGAGGCGGGGTGGGAGTCAGCTTGTCTGGTCTCCAGCGGGCAGCGCTGTGCTGCTCCCTCAGACCAGGCGCAGATGGGCGGGATGCGGGTGGGGTCTCTGGGTCCTCTGGCTCTGGGGCTGAGCATCCTGCCACCCAGGCTGCAGGGGCCTCCACAGAAGAGCCCCCAAGCCCCCGGGTCACCGCCACTTCTATCAGAATCTTGTGTTCACTCTACCTGCGTCCGAGCTTCTTTTGGTTTTCTTTTTTTATCTCAGACTGTTGTGAGCAAGATTGCGAATCCGAGAAACCTCCGAGAAGCCAACACTGATGCAAACACACGAGGGTTTATTTACCACCTCGAGCTTGTGTCCAAGTATACCCGACAGAGCGGAGCAGGGACTTGGACCCTGAGGTGGGTTTTAGCTTAGTTTTAAGGGCTGATCTCGGGGAACTCCAGAATGGCTGGAGCAATTCCTCAAGTTCTGTTTATATTTTGATATGGGGCCTTCAAAGGCATTGAGCTCTGTTCCCATTCTAATAGGGGCTTCCTGCCCTTGGCCTGGACTCAGTTTTGATTCAATAGTGGGGATTTCTATGACATTAAGCTGTAAAAATAAAAGGTTCCACACCTGGAAGGGGGACGTCACACTGTCCCTATATGCTGAAGATGCGGAACTAGAAACAGGCAACCCCAGAGCCTCCACCAAAACTTGTTAGAACTAAGGACTGAGTTCAGTAAAGTCACGGGACACAAACTGACCCTACAGAGCAGAGTAGCCTTGCTGTGTCCCGACAATGAGCACTCAGGAAGCAAAGGAAGGACGTGAAGGTCTTCTCAGGAGCATCACGGAGAATAAATAATGAGACTGAACCAAAGGAGCACAAGACTTGTGCACTGAGCCATACCAGGCTCTGGGAGGCGGTCCTAGACTCCTGGGGTGGATGCCTCATCTTGTGAAAATGTCCACAGTTCCTGAAGCCACCCTCAGTTTCAATGTCATTCCTATCAAAATCATGGTGGCAGACCTTAGAAATAGGAAAAAAAACCCATAACATCCATCCTCCTCAACAAATAACCCTGGACAGCAAATCAGTATTGGAGAAGCAGGACAGAGTGAGACACAGCACTTTCCTATTTCCCCTGTTATGTCCCCACCCCTCCAGCGACCCTCAGTTCATTTCCTATCATTAAGAGTCTGTGTTTCCTGCATCTGTTTTGATCTTATTTGTCTTTCCTTCCGTTCAGAATAGTTCATCTGCTTTGCTTCTTTAATTCCACCTATGAATGACACCACACGGTCATTCTCTTTCCCGAGTAACTTACTTCACTTAACATGATATCTTTAGTTCTATCCACATCATTGCAAATGGAAAGATCTCCTTCTCTTTGATAGCTGAGTACCATTCCTCTCTCTATGACCATCATCTATCTCCCATCCTCTCTATCCATCATCTGCCTCAGGGCACCGAGATCCTCCCACAGTGTGGCTACTGTGGATCGAGCTGCGGTGGACATTGGGGTGCAGTTGTCCCACGTCTCACTGCATCTGTATCTTTGGAGTGAGCTCCAGGCCGTTCACCTGCTGGTCGCAGGGCGGCTCTATTTGTAACTTCCTGAGGGGTCTCCACACTGTTTCCAGGGTGGCTGCACCAACCCGCGGTCCCGCCCACAGTGGAAAAGTGTTGAGTGAGTTTTGCAGGACGTGGTAAAAGTCTGGTCCACATTTCATTTCGCGTCCTGTGGGATCCAATTCCTTGTCAAGTATTTCTGGGGAAACCGGTTGTTGGGCTCCTTTTCAGTGAGATGTTTCCGAAGCTAACAGGCCCCAGCTGGAGCCTGAAAGGAGGCGGGTGGGGACCATGGAGCACCTGCTGCCTCCTGCACAGCCTCCTGCAGCGCCTGAGTGTCCCGCAGGGGGCGCCCGAGCCCAGGCCCCTCCCATGGGGCATGCATGTGCAGTAGGCCTCCTCTCCCTGCACTAACTGCCTGTGCTGGGGAGGCCTGAGGGGGATATGTGGACGCATCTACGCTGATGAGCTGCAGCCTCTACAGGACCTGCGGGAAGTCTTCAGGGGGAAATTGGGTCGCATTCATGCTGACAGGAGCCCCAGTCTCCTCAGGACCCGCGGTGAGGCTTTAGGAAGATGTGGGCCCGCATCCACCCTAACGGGAGCCCCTGGGCCACCTCAGGAACTGCGGGGAGTCTTCAGGAAGATGTGGGCTCACATCCACAATGACAGGAGCCCTGAGCCACCTCAGGACCCGCGGGGAGGTTTCAGGAAATTGTGGGCCCGCATCCATGCTGACAGGAGCCCCAGAGCAGCTCAGGACCCGCGGGGAGGCTTCAGGACTCTGTGGTGTCAGGTCCACTCTGGCAGGAGCTCCCAGGCCCCTCAGGACATAAGTTGAGGCTTCTGGAAGCTGGGGGCCGCATTCATGGTTACAGGAGCCCCGGCCTCCTCAGAAACCTCAGTGACGCTTGGGGAGGACTTGAGGCCACATGGACACAACAGGACGCTGACTTCCTCAGGACCCCCAGTGTAGACTTTGGGAAATATGGGGATGCGTCCATGGGGACAGAAGTCCCCAGCCTTGTCAGGGCCTGTGGAGAGGCCTAAGAAAAATTTGGGTGCCGCATCCACACTGACAGGAGTCTCCAGCCCTCTCAGAACCCACTGTGAAGGTTTGGGAAGATTATGGGCCACATCCATGCTGACAGGAGCCCCCAGCTTCCTCAGGTCTTATGGTGAGGCTTGAGGAAAATGTGGGGCCACGTCAACCCTGACAGGAACCCCTGTCCTCCTCAGGACCAGCACTTTGGCTTCAGGACATATGGAGTTTAGGATTTGGGGTTAGGGTTATGGTTAGTGTTAGGGTTGGGCTTAGGTTTGCAGTTAGGGTTAGGGGTTAGGGTGTGAGTTAGAGTTAGGGTTTAGGGTGAGGGTTTGGTTTATAGTTAGGTCTAGGTTTAGAAATAGGGCGAGAGTTAGGGTTAGGATAGGGGTTAGAACTAGGGTTAGGGTTACTGTTTGGTTAGGGGTTAGGGTTAGGGACAGGTCAGGGTCAGGGTCAGGGTACGGTTTTGGAAGACGGTAAGAGATACATTTAGGGAGTGGGTTAGGGGTTAGTTTTAGGGTAAGGGTTAGGGGACAGTTTGGGGTATGAGATAGGATTAGTATTAGAGGGTTACGGTTAGGGTACAGGTTAAGGTCAGGAATAGGATTTGAGTACATTAAGTTAAGTTTAGATTTAGAGGTTAGGTTTAGGGTTAGATTTAAGGTAGCGCTCAGGGTTAAGGGTTTAGAATAGGTTTAGGGGTTAGGGTGAGGTTTGTCAGGAAGGTTAGTGAATGTGTTTCGGTCTTGGGGTTTGTGTTTGGTTTTCGATTAGTGATAGGTCTTGTTTAAGGTTTAGGTTAACATTAGGCTTAAGTGTAGTGTTAGGGTTATATCTGTGTATGGTTAGAGTTTGGGTCTTGGCATGTGCCTGCACTGGGACTCCTAGTATCTTGGGCAGTTTAGTTTTATGCATTCTATTTAGGTTTAGGGTTCAAAGATAGCCTGACTCCACCAAGTCAGTGGCTTCCCCAGAGAATCAAAATCCAGGCCTCTGTTGTGGTCAGAATAGACATGGCAGGCTTCTCCTGAGCTGAGCTAAGGCGGGGATTTGTGACTCTAAAGACTCTTTATTTGATTTTCAGTTGCCTTTCTGATTTTATCTCTTGTGCGCACATGTTTCATCAATACTATCAATTATTATTTTAAAGTTTTACTTGAATTCCTCTTTGTAAACACAGTATGATATAGTTTCAGGTTTACCACATACTGATTCATCCCTTGGATACAACGCTGGTACTGGTCACAGGTGCCCTCCACTATCCCCATCCTCTGATTCCCCATCCCCCTCACCTTCCTCTAGTATTTATTTATTCTCTTGGGTTAATAGTGTGTTTTTTTATTTGCTCTCTCATCCCCCCCTCCGCCCCATTGTCAGTTTGTTTGGTTTCTTAAAATACACATGTGAATGCAATTGTATGATATTTGGTATATGTCTTCCTCTGACTGAGTTCATTTAGCATAAGTCCTTTCCCCTTCTCCCACGTCATTGTAAATGGCTTCATTTCTTCCCTTCTGATGACCGAGTGATGTCGCAGTGTGTATATTTACCACATCGTCTCTGCCTATTCATCTGTCGATGGACATCTGGGCTCTATACACAGTTTCACTGTTGTTAATAACGCTGCTACCAACACTGGGCTACGTGTTCCTCTTCGAATCTACTAAACTACTTTTGTATCCTCAGGGTAAATACCTAGCTGTGCAATTTTGGAATTGTAGGGTAGCTCTATTTTTAACTTCTTCTTTTATATTTTTTTATGGTAGTCACAGAGAGAGAGGCAGAGACACAGGCAGAGGGAGAAGCAGGCTCCATGCACCGGGAGCCCGATGTGGGATTTGATCCCGGGTCTCCAGGATCACGCCCTGAGCCAAAGACAGGCACCAAGCCACTGCGGCACCCAGGGATCCCCTAGTTTTAACTTCTCGAGGACCCTCCAGACTGTTCCACAGTGGCTGCAACTTTACTTATGTATTCATGAGAGACAAAGAGAGGCAGAGTTATAGACACAGGGAAATTGAGGCTCCATGCGAGGAGCCTGATGTGGGACTTCATTCCCCAAGACCCTGGGATCATGACCTGAGCCAAAGCACATGCTCAACCACTGAGGCACCCAGGTGCCTTGCTGATTCAATTCCTTTGCTAGTTATGGGTCTGTTCACATTTTCTATTTCTTCCTATTTCAATTTTGCTCATTTGCACATTTCTGGGGATTTGTCCATTTCTTCCAGGTCTCCCAGTATGTTAGCATATAATCTTTCATAGTATCCCTTATAATTGTCTAATTTTTCTGGTGTTGATTGTCATCTCTCTTCTCTCATTTGTGGTTTTATTTATTTAGGTATTTTCTCTTTTCTCGTTGATAAGGCTGGCTAGGGCTTGATCCATTTTCTTAATTATTTTGAAGAACCATCTCTTTGTTTCGTTATTCCATTCTACTGCTTTGTTGTTTCTGTATTGTTTATTTCTCCTCTCATCTTTATTTTCCCCTCTTCTATAGGCATTAGGCTTTGTTTGCTATTCCTTTTCCAGCTCCTTAAGGTATAGGGTTAGGCTGTGTATAGGAGACTTCTTCTTTCTTGATGTAGGCCTGTATTGCTATGTACTTCCCTCTCAGGACTCCCTTTGCTACATCCCAGAGGTTTGGAGAAACATGTTTTCATTTTCATTTGTTTTAAATTTCCTGTTTAATTTTCTGGTTCCTCTATTCATTCTCTCGTAGGATGTTCATAATCTCCTCGTATTTTTGGTCTGTCCAAATTTTTTCTTACTGTCGACTTCGAGTTTCATAGCGTCGTGGTCCAAAAATGTACAGGGTGTGATATCAACCTTCTTGTACCTGTTGTACCTGTTGAACGCTGATTTGTGGGCCATGATATGATCTGTTCTGGAGAATGTCCCATGTGCACTTGAAAGGAATGTATATTCTGCTTTAGGATGAAATGTTCAAACTATATCTGTTGAGTCCCTGTGGTCCGTGTGTCAAAGCTATTTTCCCCTTGTTGATTTTCTGTATAGACGATCGGCCCATTGCCATAAGTGGTTGTTAAAATCCCCTGTCATTGTATTATTATCAGTGACTTTCTGTATGTTTGTTGTTAATTGGTTTTTATATTTAGGTACTCCCATGTTGGCAGCATAAATATTTAGTTGTTTGAACATATTTTTAAAAATAAATTTAATTTTTATGGTGTTGAATTTACCAACAAAAGAATAACACCCAGTGCTCATCCCCGCAAGGACCCCCCTCAGTGCCCTTCACCCATTCACCCGCACCGCCCGCCCTCCTCCCCATAAAGCATCCCTAGTTCCTTTCTCAGAGTTAGGAGTATTTATGTTCTGTCTCCCTTTCTTATATTTCCCACACGTTTCTTCTCCATTCCCTTAAATTTCCTTTCACTATTATTTATATTCTCCAAATGAATGAGAACATAAACTGTTTGTCCTTCTCCGATTGACTTACTTTAGTCAGCATAATACCCTCCAGTTTCATCCACATTGAAGCAAATGGTGGGTATTTGTCATTTCTAATGCCTAAATAATATTCCATTTTTTTTTTTAAGATTGGGATGCACTTTTTTTTTTAATTTTTTTTTCATTTATTTATGATAGTCACACAGAGAGAGAGAGAGAGGCAGAGACACAGGCAGAGGGAGAAGCAGGCTCCATGCACCGGGAGCCCGACGTGGGATTCGATCCCCGGTCTCCAGGATCGCGCCCTGGGCCAAAGGCAGGCGCTAAACCACTGCGCCACCCAGGGATCCCAATATTCCATTTTATACATAAACCTCATCTTCTTTACACTTTCATCTTTCAATGGACACCAAGGCTCCTTCCACAGTTTGGCTATTTTGGACATTCTGTTATAAACATCAGGATGCAGGAGCCCCGGCGTTTCCTTGCATCTGAGTCTTTGGGGTATATTTCCAAAGGTGCAATTGCTGGGTCGTCGGGCAATTCAATTTTTATCTCTTTGAGGAACCTCCACTCACATTATTAATTCTGCCAATCCATGAGTATGGAATATATTTTTCCATCTTTTTGTGTCTTCTTCAATTTCTTTCAGAGGCGTTCTATTGTGTTTATGGTTGAGATCCTTTACGTCCTTGGTTAGGTTTTTTCCTAGGTATTTTATGCTTTGGGGTGCATTTGTTTTTTTTTAATTTTTTTTTTTATTTATTTATGATAGTCACAGAGAGAGAGAGAGAGAGGCAGAGACACAGGCAGAGGGAGAAGCAGGCTCCATGCACCGGGAGCCCGACGTGGGATTCGATCCCGGGTCTCCAGGATCGCGCCCTGGGCCAAAGGCAGGCGCCAAACCGCTGCGCCACCCAGGGATCCCCTGGGGTGCATTTGTAAATGAGACTGCCTCCTCAATTTTTATTTCCTCAGCCTCATTGTTAGTGTATTGAAATGCCATTGATTTCTAGGCATTGATTTTGTATCCTGCCATGCTACCAAATTGCTGTATGAGTTCTAGCAATCTTGGGGGGGAGGCTTTTGGTTTTCTAGGTAGAGTATCATGTCATCGGCGAAGAGGGAGAGTTTGACTGCTTCTTTGCCAATTTGAATGCCTTTATTTCTTTTTGTTGTCTGATTGCTGAGGCTAGGACTTCCAGTACTATGTTGAATAGCAGTGGTGAGAGAGAACATCCCTGTCTTGTTCCTGATCTTTGGGGAAATGCTCCCAGTGCTTCCACATTGAGAATGATATTTGTTGTGGGCTTTGCGTAGATGGCCTTTATGATGTCGAGGAATGTTCCCTCTATCCCTACGCTCTGAAGTGTTTTGATCAGCAATGGATGCTCTACTTTGTCAAATGCTTTCTCTGCATCTAATGAGAGGATTATATGGTTCTTAGTTTTTCTCTTGCTGATACGATGAATCACAGTGATTGTTTGACAACTGTTGAACCAGCCTTGTATCCCGGGGATAAATCCTACTTGGTCATGGTGATTAATTTTCTTAATGTACTGTTGGATCCTATTGGCTAGTATCTTGTTGAGAATTTTTGCATCCATGTTCATCAGGGATATTGGTCTGTAATTCTCCTTTTTGGTGGGGCCTTTGTCTGGTTTTGGAATTAAGGTGATGCTGGCCTCATAGAAAGAATTTGGAAGTACTCCATCTCTTTCTATCTTTCCAAACAGCTTTAGTAGGAGACGTGTGGTTTCTTCCTTAAACGTTTGATAGAATTCCCCTGGAAGCCATCTGGCCCTGGACTTTTGTGTCGTGGGAGGTTTTGGATGACTGCTTCAATTACCTCCCTGGTTATTGGCCTGTTTAGGTTTTCTATTTCTTCTTATTCCAGTTGTTAGTTTGTGGCTTTCCAGGATTGCGTCCATTTCTTCTAGAATGCCTAATTTTTGGCGTATAGCTGTTCATAATATGTTTTTAAAATCGTTTGTATTTCCTTGGTGCTGGTAGTGATCTCTCCTTTCTCATTCATGATTTTATTAATTTGAGTCTTCTCTATCTTCTTATTAATCTGGTTGGCTAATGGTTTATCTATCTTATTAATTTGTTCAAAGAACCATCTCCTGGTTCTGTTGATCTGTTCCACATTTCTTCTGGTCTCGATTTCCTTGAGTTCTGCTCGAATTCTAATTAAGTCTCTTCTTCTGTTGGGTGTAGGATATATCTGTTTTTTCTTTCTAGCTCCTTTATGTGTAAGGTTAGCTTTTGTATTTGAGTTCTTTCCAGTTTTTGAATGGATGCTTGTATTGCGATGTATTTCCCCCTTAGGAATGCTTTTGCTGCATCCCAAATATTTTGAACGGTTGTATGTTCATTCTCGTTAGTTTCCATGTATCTTTTTAATTCTTCCTTAATTTCCTGGTTGACTCTTTCATCTTTTAGCAGAATAGTCTTTCACCTCCACGTGTTTGAGGCCCTTCCAAACTTATTGTTGTGATTTAGTTCTAATTTCAAGGCATTATGCTCTGAGAATCTGCAGGGGATGATCCCAGTCTTTTGGTATCGGTTCAGACCCGATTTGTGACCCAGTATGTGGTCTATTCTGGAGAATGTTCCGTGTGCAATTGAGAAGAATGTGTATTCAGTTGAGTTTGGATGTAAAGTTTTGTATATATCTGTGAAATCCATCTGGTCCAGTGTATCATTTAAAGATCTCATTTCTTTGGAGATGTTGTGCTTAGAATAACTATCAAGTATAAAATGGGCTAGATTGAAGTCACCAAGCATAAGATAAGTATTATCTAAGTATTTCTTCACGTTTGTTATTAATTGGTTTAAATATTTGGTAACTCCCACATTTGGGGCATATATATTGAGGTTTAAGTCCTCTTGTTGGATAGATCCTTTAAGTATGATGTGTCTCTCTTCATCTCTCATTTCAGTCTTTGGGGTAAATTTTAGTTTATCTGATATAAGAATGGCTACCCCTGCTTTCTTTTGAGGACCATTTGAATGGTAAATGGTTCTCCAAACGTTTATTTTCAGGCTGTAGGTGTTCTTCTGTCTAAAATGAGTCTCTTGTAGACAGCAAATAGATGGGTCCTGCTTTTTTTATCCAGTCTGAAACCCTGCGCTTTTTGATTGGGTCATTAAGCCCGTTCACGTTCAGAGTTACTAACGACAGATATGAGTTTAGTGTCATCATGATATCTCTTCAGTTCTTGTTTTTGTGGATTTTTCCACTGAACTTCTTCTTAAAGGGGAATTTTAAGAGTCCCCCTTAAAATTTCTTGCAGAGCTGGTTTGGCGGTCACATATTCTTTCAGTTCCTGCCTGTCTTGGAAGCTCTTTATCTCTCCTTCCATTTTGAATGAGAGCCTTGCTGGATAAAGTATTCTTGGTTGCAGGTTCTTCTCATGGAGGACCCTGAATATATCCTGCCAGCCCTTTCTGGGCTGCCAGGTCGCTGTGGAGAGGTCTGCTGTTACCCTAATTCTCCTCCCCATAAAGGTCAGGGATTTCCTGTCTCTTGCTGCTTTAAGGATCTTCTCTTTATCTTTGGAATTTGCAAGCTTCACTATTAAATGTCGAGGTTGGACGCTTTTTATTGATTTCATGGGGGTATCTCTCTATTTCCTGGATCTGGATGCCTGTTTCCCTTCTCAGATTAGGAAAGTTTTCAGCTCGGATTTGTTCAAGTACATATTCTGGGCTTCTGTCCCTTTCGGTGCCCTCGGTACCCCCAATTACACATAGGTTTTTCGTCCTCAGGCTTTCGTTTATTTCCCTTAATCTGTCTTCCTGGTCTCTTAATTGTCTGTCTCTTTTTTCCTCAGTTTCCCTCTTTGTCATGAACTTGTCTTCTATGTCACTCCCTCGTTCTTCCACCTCATTAACCCTCATCGTTAGGACTTCTAGTTTGGTTTGCATCTCATCCAATTGATTTTTACTTTCTGCCTGATTGGATCTAAATTCTGCAGTCATGAAGTCTCTTGAGTCCTTTATGCTTTATTCTAGAGCCACCAGTAGCTGTATAATAGTGCTTCTGAATTGGCTTTCTGACATTGAATTGTAATCCAGATTTTGTAACTCTGTGGGAGAGAGGATTGTTTCTGATTCTTTCTTTTTGTGGTGAGGTTTTCCTTCTAGTCATTTTGCTCAGTGCAGAGTGGCCAAAAACAAGTTGAATTTGGAAAAGGAGAAAAAGAGTAGAGAGAAAGAATGAAAGAAAAGAGAAAATTAAAAAGAAAAAAGGAAGAAAATAGGAAAAAAGAGAATAAAAGAGAAAGAAAAAGAAAGAAAGGGGGAGAAAAAGGGTGGGGGAAGCAATCAGAATTTAAAAAAATTGGGGGGAGTATCTTCTGATTCTGTAAACTTTAAGTCCCTTGACATCCCTTGGAACTTGTCCGTCTAGCTGGTCTTCTTGGTAAGGGGCTTGTTGTGCTGATTTTCAGGTGTTAGCCCTTGGGGCAGCTCCTCTCCCCCTGCCGGGTGTAGCGCTCAGTGGGGGTTGTTTACCCCGTGAAGCCCAAGGAGGAACAACCCCAGTGACCGTGGCCAGGTCTGAAAACCGGTATTCAACCCCCACAGTAATTCCAGAGCAGTCCATCTGCAGGGCCTGGGGGCCCGGGGTAGGGCTGCTGATCTGTGGAGCTCTTGGCAGGAACATCCTTACTGTCCTGGGCCCTCTGGGCCTCTGCCTGTCCTGGGGAGGCCAAATCCTGGGCTGTGTCCCAGCGCCCTGTTCTCCGGAGCCTGTGCTGTTGGATTCTCGTTCCCAGCCTTGCAGCCACCTCTCCATGTAGCTGCCGCCCAAGCCCCTCTGAGCTGCTCCAGGAGCTACTTCCTCTGGCCCAGGCCCCGCCACATAGCTGCTCCCAGGGACCCACAACCCCCTCCGCACAGAGCCACCACCCGAGCCCCTCAGAGCTGCTTCTGGGTCAATCCATGTGCCCTGCAGCCCTTAAGGAGCTAGATGCACTCTCCTGGGAGTGTCCCATGGAGCCCGAGGGTATCTCTGCCCTCCTGGGGTACTGCTCTGAATCCTTGTGGGCACCATTCCACCCTGGAAGACTGGTGAAGCTCCTCCTCTCTGATACAGAGCTGTCCTGACCGGGGGACACTCGCCCTGGCCTTAGCCTGGCTCCTCGTGGGGCCTTTCCCCCTTGGATGCCTTTTGTTTCTTTAGTTCTTTTTCCCATCTTCCTACCTTGATAGAAGCGTGAACTTTTCTCACTGTAGCATTCTATCTGGTCTCTGTTTAAATCTCAGGTCGAATTCCTAGATTTTCAGGATGATTTGAAGGTTATCTAGGTAATTTGCTGGGGACAGGTGACTTGGGGACCCTTCTCTTCCGCCATCTTGCCCCTCCTCCTGTATGTTGCCTTTTAGCTTTGGTTATTTCCTTCACTTTGCAGAAGCTTTTCAATTTGATGAAGACCCAATATTATTTTTGCTTTTGTTTCCCTCACCTCAGAGGCATATCTAGAAAGAAGATCCAATTGCCAATGTCAAAGATGTTGCTGCCTATCTTTTCTTCTTTGTATGGTTTCAGGTCTCACATTTAGGTCTTTCATTCATTTTGAATTTATTTATTTTTCTTTTTTTAAATATTTTTTTAAATTTTTATTTATTTATGATAGTCACAGAGAGATAGAGAGAGAGGCAGAGACACAGGTAGAGGGAGAAGGAGGCTCCATGCACCGGGAATCCGATATGGGATTCGATCCCGGGTCTCCAGGATCGCGCCCTGGGCCAAAGGCAGGCGCCAAACCGTTGTGCCACCCAGGGATCCCGAATTTATTTTTTATATATATGGTGTAAGAAAGTGGTCCAGTTTCATTCTTTGCATGTGGCTGCCTGGTTTTCCCAACACCATTTGTTCTTATCCAGAGGTCAGGGTTAGGGTTCGTTGAAGAGACTGTCTTTGTGCTTTGGATATTCCTTCCTGCCTTGTTGTCGATTAATGGATCATAGAGTTATAGGTTTGTATCTGGTTTCGGCTTTCCATTCTGTTCTATTGATCTAAGCGTCTCCTGTTGGGAGATTCTTGATTGCTGATTCAATTTCTTTGCTGGTTATCTGTCTGTTCAAGTTTCTTATTTCTTCCTTTTTCATTTTGCTATGTTATATATTTCCAGGAATTGATCTATTTCTTCCAGGTTCTAGGTTCCTGGCATATAATTTTTCATAATGTTCTCTTATAGTCGTTTGTATTTCTCTAGTGTTGGTTGTTATTTCTCTTTTCTCATTTGTGATTTTATTTGGGTCCTTGCTCATCTTTTTATCTTTTTCTTTTTTAAAGATATTATTTATGTATTCATGAGAGACACAGAGAGGCAGAGGGAAACTGAGGCACCATGTGGGGAGCCTGATGTGGGACTTGATTCCCCAGGACCCCGGGATCATGACCTGAGCCAAAGGAGATGTTCAACCAATGAGGCACCCAGGTGCATTGCTGATTCAATTCCTTTGCTAGTTATGGGTCTGTTCACATTTTCTATTTCTTCCTATTTCAGTTTTACTCATTTGCATATTTCTAGGCATTTGTCCATTTCCTCCAGGTCTCCCAGTATGTTAGCGTATAAGCTTTCATAGTATTCCCTTAAAATGGTCTTATTTTTCTGGTGTTGATTGTGATCTCTCTTCTCTCATTTGTGGTTTTATTTATTTAGGTATTTTCTCTTTTCTCATTGATAAGGGTGAGTAGGGCTTGATCCATTTTCTTAATTGTTTTGAAGAACAGACCCTTTGTTTTGTTATTCCATTCTACTGCTTTGTTATTTCTGTATTGTTTATTTCTGCTCTCATCTTTTTTTTCCCCTCTTATATAGCCTTTAGGCATTGTTTGCTATCCTTTTCCCAGTCCTGAATGTGTAGGGTTTGGCTGTGTATTGGAGACTTCTTGTTTCTTGAGGTAGGCCTGTATTGCTATGTACTTTCCTCTTAGGACTCCCTTTGCTACATCCCAGAGGTTTGTAGAAACATGTTTTCATTTTCATTTGTTTTAAATTTCCTCTTTAATTTCCTGGTTGCTCCATTCATTCTCTAGTAGGATGTTCATAATCTCCACGTATTTTTGGTCTGTCCCAATTTTTTCTTACTGTCAACTTTGAGTTTCATAGCGTCCTGGTCCGAAAATGTACAGGGTGTGATATCAGCTTTCTTGTACCTGTTGTACCTGTTGAGGGCTGATTTGTGGGCCATGAATGATCTGTTCTGGAGAATGTCCCATGTGCACTTGAAAGGAATGTGTATTCTGCTTTAGGTTGAAATGTTCAGAGTATATCTGTTGAGTCCCTGTGGTCCACTGTGTCAAGGCTATTTTTCCCTTGTTAATTTTCTGTATAGACAATTGGTCCATTGCCATAAGTGGTTGTTAAAATCCCCTGCCATTGTATTATTATCAGTGAGTTTCTGTATGTTTGTTTTTAATTGGTTTCTATATTTAGGTACTCCCATGTTCGCAGAAAATAAATATTTAGTTGTTTGTTCTTATAGAGAGTCTTTTTAATTATGAAATAATGCCCTTCTTCATCACTTCTTACAGTATTTGTTCTTTCTTTTTTGAAATATAAATATTTAATTTATTTATTCATGAGAGATACACAGAGAAGCAGAGGTAGAAACATAGGCAGAGGGAGAGGTAGGCTCCCCAAAGGGAGGCTGATCCTGGGATCCCAGGATCACACCCTGAGCTGAAGGCAGATGCTCAACCACTGAGCCACCAGGTGTCCCCCAGGGTTTGGTTTCAAATCTCATTTGTCTTATATAAGTATGGGTCCTCCAGCTTTTGTTTGATATCCATAGCGTGGTAGATGATTTTCCCTCCCCTGTCAATCTGCTGGTGTCTATAGGTGTAACGTGAGCATCTTGTAGGCAGCATACAGATGGATCTTGTTTTTCTAATAACGATTTTATTGATGAGAAAGAGAGAGAGAGAGAGAGAGAGAGGCAGAAAATTAGGCAGAGAGAAAAGCATGCTCCCTACCAGGAGCCCAATATGGGACTCGATCCCAGACTCCAGAATCACAGCCTGAGTCAAAGGCAGATGCTCAACCCCTTGAGCCACACAGGCATCCTGGATCATGTGTTTTAAGCCACTCTGATACCCTATATCTTTTGATTGAAGCATTTAGTCTATCAGCATTCAGAGTGATTATTCAAAGATATGAACTTTGTCCCTTTGTGTTACCGGAAGAGTTGATGTTTCTGGTGATGTTCTCTGGGCCTTTCTAGTCTTTGTTGCTTTTGTTCAATTTTTTCCCCCACTAGAAGAGTCCCTCTTAAAATTCCTTACTGGAATGTTTAAGTGGTCATGAACTCCTTTATATTTTGTCTGTCTGGGAAAATTGTTCTCTCTCCTTCTCTCCTTTTTTTTTAAATTTTTATTTATTATGATAGTCTCACAGAGAGAGAGAGAGAGAGAGAGAGAGAGAGAGGCAGAGACACAGGCAGAGAGAGAAGCAGGCCCGAGCACCGGGAGCCCGACGTGGGATTCGATCCCGGGTCTCCAGGATCGCGCCCTGGGCCAAAGGCAGGCGCCAAACCGCTGCGCCACCCAGGGATCCCCTCTCTCCTTCTCTCCTGAATGACACCCTTGCTGAAGCAAGAATTCATACAAATTGGATTCCAATAAAAAGAAATTTAAAAACATAAAATAAATTTTTGGTCTTATGATTGAGGAAAATGGCATGTAGGAGGAAAACCCGAAGCTGAAAGAGAGGAGGACAGATTTCTCCATCTGTAGCCTTCACAGCGACATGATGACCTTTCCAAGGAGGAGCCTCCCCTCCGTAGGATGCTTCCTTCCCCTCTGTGCTCCTTGTTGGAACCCAGCAGGCACATCTCTGTGCCTCCAGCACCTCTGCAGTCGTGGTTTATTGCGTCTTCCATGTATCCTATTTGGGACCACAGCGTCGTGTATAGAATCATCCGGCTGGTGTTAGACAACATTGGGGGGATTCCGACTTTTGTTGGTTTTGTGGTGTGTGTGTCTCTATCACATGCAGCTATCATATGCAGGTATTGGATCCTCTGGCTGGGTCACCCAAATGCCAAAACGGTTGGCACATGATTTCTGGTGCTGGCGCTGGGCAGATACCTACGCTCTCCTGGCAGATCCAGGGCTCGCTCGTGCAGTGACTTTCCGCTGGAGGGTTAGCTGAGCTGTAAGGTCCGGCTTGGCCATATTCTCATGTGGGGCAGTGGGTCGTGCCATGCGCTGGCTGCTTATCTTCTCCCGGATGCCTCTCCAGCAGGGAGCTAGACCTCGATGCCACCCTGGGGGGAGCTCCTGAGGAACTGGGTGCCCATGACGGGGGGCGCAGGGGCTCCCTGTGTGTGGGAGTTGGGGTGGGGATGGGGCTGTGGTTCCTCGGTCTGCTGTGCTGCCTGGCCTTCAGGCCGAGTCCCATGCTCACCCAACCCCTACTCACTCAAGGAGCAAGGAGGGTGCTCTCCACACTCTGGTGTGAGAGATCCCACACCACAAGGTGTGCACGATGAGTCCACCTAGTGAGGGTGGCTCAGGTGTGTGAGCTGCAAGTGTGGGACCCAAGAAATTTTACAAAAATCTCCTAGCCCTGGACAAGCAGTGCAGGACTGTTTCCGTTTTGTGCTACACCAGCCATCTCCAGGATGACCCCCACATGACCTGCTTATGGCTTAAGGCACTGCCCCAACCTAGTCAGGCCGCTGGGCTCACCCTAATCAGAAATCAGCTCATAACAATGTAACCCTGCTTTGTGCCCCCCAAAACTGTGCCCCGATTCTGACCAAAGTAATACGCCAGCTCAAGTGGATACTATAGGGTAAGGTGTAATTCAATCGGCCACCTGCGTGTGAACTGACCTGACTGTGCAACTTTCTGCATATGCATGTGCACTGGCCCCTATAAAGCTACTACGCCTTTTAGTCTCAGGGTCCAAGTCCCTGCACCTCTGTGTCGGGTGCACTTGGACAGAAGCTCCAGCTTGTAAAGAAACCCTTGGGAGTTTGCATCGGTGTTGGCTCCTCGGTGGTTTCTTGGATTCACCATCTTGGGCAGAACACAAGGGACTGCTGTCCTGACATCCCTTCCAGGGCCATGCTGACCACCGTGCAGACACTCTCTGCCCCAGGCACACAGGCACAGGGTAGATGGGTGGAGGAATTGCCCCGGAACCCAGCCAGCCCCTGCCCCCTGGACAGAGGGAGCACAGACCTCCGGGTGGCTTTGCACAGACCCTGGTGACCTGAGGCTTCCTGGCTGTCACTCTGTCCCACCCCTCCTGGCCTGCGGGGCACAGCCTGAGTCCCAGTAAAGTCTGTCAGGTCCTGACCCTGGCGTCTGGCCGCCCCTGCAAGGCACATGGGGAAGTCGGCTGTTTGTGTATGGCAGCGCCCCTGCAGGGGATGGTGGGGCCTGTGTTGTGCCCCCTCTTCCTCTCTGAGGGTCTCTCTAAGCCCCATGCACAGTTTTCTGGGAGACACAGAAATGGGCTGGCTGTGTATTTTCCCACCACAACACTTTATTTACTTTCTACAGCAAATGGGTTCAGAGCCGAGGGTGCGTGCCTTCCCTGGGGAGGGAGACCATTCTGTCCTTTAGGGGAGGGCACGTATGACATGGGTTGGGGGGGCGGGTGCTGGAGTCCCCCACCTGTGAGCATGTGTGGAATCCAGGTGGGGACATGTGTCCTGAGGTTTTAGCCTGAGAGACGGTTCTTAGGACAGCAGAGCTGACCTGGACCTACAGCCCATGGGCTCCTGTGATGGGTCCTCGAAGGGCACTTGGTGTCCGGCCTCAGGGTCCTTGGGGCCCCAGCACCTGGAGCAGCCTGCCTCCTGGTGTGGGTGCGGGTGGGGCCCACCGGCCTACCCTTGCCTCCCCACCCAGGAGTGTCCCAGGATCCACAGGGCACCCTAGGTCAGCGACCTGGATCTGTGGGGTACACCCAGGGCCCAAGAGGCCACATCCAGTTGTGAGAGGGCTCGCTCAGCCCGGGGCCAGATTCCAGGGCTGGCCAGGGCCATGGGGGGCTGGATCCTATTAGTCTTTGTGTTGGTTCTGGTGGGGGCTCAAATCAACTCAGCCCCCACAGAGCCCAGGGCCAGGTCAGCACGGGTCCCTATGGGTTAGGGCCTGGTGTCCTGTGCTGGGTGTACCGCCCTAAATGAGGGACAGTGGGTAGAGGCAGGGCATGACGCATCCTCTGCACCACTCAGGTGCACCCACCCTGTCGGGGGCTCCCTGTCTTTCCTCCTCCCTGCAACACTTGGGTACACTATGGGACACCCGGGCTTCTAATGGGATCAGGGTATGCCGAGAACCCCGGGGAGGCTGAGCATGTCCCACAGGGGGCACCTGTACTGGGTCCTTGCTCGGAGTAAATGGTGTGGGGGTAGATGGTGTGGGGGCAAAAGTATGATTGTGGTGGAGTGTGGGGATGGTGTAGGGGGGATGGTGTTGTGGTATAGTCTGGGTGGGGATTGTGTGGGGCTGTGTGGGTGTGAGGGGGATGGTGTAGGTGGGATCCCATTTTGCATGATAATGTAGGGGAATGATGTGGGAGTGGGGAATGAGCGGGATGTCGTCGGGGGCCTGTGGACAGAGGGTATCTCCTTCCCCTAAGATGCAGAAGGAGACTTCTACAGTTAAAGGCGAACCCAGTCTGGGATTTCTTGTGACACCTGCCCCTGAGTCGTGGTGTGGTCAGTGCAGGGCCCTGGCTGGACTGGGGGCATTATCTGGGGGTCATCATAATTTGTATGCTTTCAAATTGCAAATTGTCTCAAATTAAATGCGTAGAATTTAGAAATATATAAAGCACTGAGAGTGGGTGTCACTCTGACTCATCTGACCCTCATGGGATCGATGTGTGTCTTGCTTCAGCCATGGCCATGCTGCTTGGCCCCCAGGTCCAGTTCTTGCCCCCACGTCCCCCACCCCATCCCCTGTTTCTCAAGGGGCTGTCCCTCTCCCCTATGTTGTTTGGCTCCTATGGCAACCCCTGGAGTCCCCATTCTAGTGGCCTCCTCATCCCTGAGGCCCCAGGGGTGTGGGCACGGTGGTCATCCCCATCACCCTACCATGGAGTGGTGACTTGACTCCTGTTGCTCCCCTGGCCTCAGAGAACCCGTTTTCCCTACCCAGAAGCCACCGGGGCCCCGAAGACCCCTGGCCCAGCAGCCTCACCTGACCCCTAGCAGTCCTAAAACATGATGTGGCTGCCCAACATCCAGTTGACGTCCAGGTCTACCTGCGTGATGTCCTAGAAGGAGACAAGGGCGTCCTCCTTCATTTCCTGTGGGAAAACCGGGGAGGAGGAGCAGGTGTCAGGGACACAGACTTGACCTCTCACAAGCTGCTATGCTGGGCAGGCAGCCCTGGGGCCACCATGGGAATGTGTCCTGCCGAAACCTCCTTCCTTCCTCTGGGAGGCCAGGGAAGACGGGAGTGCCCACCATGCCCTTGGGACCTGTGTGATGGCCTGTGCCCAGCTGTTGTGGTTGGGCAGGTGACTGAGTGTCACCCTGGGTGGGAGGGGATAGGGGTTCAGCCCAGGTGGGAGGGGACATGGGGGTGTTGTGCCCAAGATTGCGAATCCGAGAAACCACTAAGGAGCTGACAGCAATGCAAACACACAGGGTTGATTTCCAAACTTGAGCTTGCATCCAAGTACACCCAACACAGCGGAGCAGGGACTTGGACCCCGAGGTGGGTTTTAGCTTAGTTTTAAGGGCTTTTCTCGGGGTTCTCCAGAAGGGCTGGAGCAATTCCTCAAGTTCTGTTTATATTTTGATATGGGTAAAGGGCATTCAAGGGCATTGAGCTCTGTTCTCATTCTAATAGGCACTTCCAGCCCTTGACGTGGGCTCAGTTCTTATTCTATTGTGGGGGCTTTCTAGGACATTAAGCTGTAAACTTTTGTTTTTTTTCCTGTAACTGAAGTAATGTAAATTTCAGCTCTTCTTCACAGGGGTCTGTGATGGCTGGATTTGTTCAAACGCTGAACGTAAAGCGGATAGGCCTTCATTTTCTTGGCCTCCTTGCGTCCCGTCCCATCCTATATAGCTCCTTCACCCTTCCCCGGAGCTCCTAAGAGAGCAATTGCAATTGACCTCAGCCTGGCAGTGTGTGTTTGGGGACAGGACCAGGGATTTGGGATCAGGAAGATCTGGGGCGCGGGCATCCCAGTTGTGCAGCGGGATTCGATCCTGCAGGCTCTTATTCCCTAAGGCTGTCTTGACAACTGACTTTGTACATAGAAAAATCTCCTTTATCTTTAAAAGATGAGGAGTGAATCAAAGCGTTTTTTCTCTGCCCATCTGATTGCTCAGATTCCAATCTGAGACGTATTTCCTGTTAATAAGGATAATTTACATTCTGTAGTACTATGGTTAAAATATTCTGACACAAGTAATTCAGAGGGATGAGGGTTTCTCATCTCTTTCTTCACAGCTCAGTCACTCATCAGGAAATGCATCTGTATGGATTTGGAATTAACTTAGAGACATTAGTACCAATGGTCCTATTATTATGTGAAGGATTCTTCCCAGAGATTCTTCCCCTGTTTCAACTGACACTGAAACACTGTGAACTCTTTGGAAGACAAATGTCAAGGAGATAAATGTTATGCATTGCTAATTTTAAATGCACTTGCAATATGGTGTCTATTATAATAGAAGTATTTTTATCTGATTTTTGCTATTTATTAATCGTTCCTGCTTTTCAGGTTGAGGAGGCATTATACGTGTTCATAAGTGTTTTTCTTTCCTTCTGATATAAAATTCTTACTTTGTTCCCATCGAAGGAACTCTTTAAGAATAAGGCAAAAGATCATTCAATGATTCTTAAAATGTCTTCACACTTGGAGCCTGATTCATTTAAGTCAATTTTCAAAATAAATCTTATTTATTAGGAAAAAAACAAAGATTTACAGGGAAATTGAGAAGATAGTACAGAGCATTCGCATGCACTTGCACTCAATTTCTCCATTTATTGATATCTTATATTAGTACAGTACAAATATTAGCTCATGCATCAATATTAAAATAGTCGCATTAACCAAAGATCATACTTTATTCAGATTTCCTTAGTTTTTGCTAAGTTACCACCCTTCATATCACATTCCATTTGTCCTCCTGTTTTCTTAGGCTCCTCTCGATTGTTACAGTCTTTCAGCATTTCCTTGTTTTTGTTGAACTGGAACACTTTGAGAAGTAGAATATTTTGTAAAATTTCCCTCAGTTGGGACATGTCTGTTGTTTATCTCATGAGTGAACTGTTTTTGTGGATTATATACAGAGATATACTGCCATTTTCATTATATCATATAAAAAATAGATACTATCTACATGATTTATCAGTCTTGGTATCGATCTGGTCATCTTGCTGAGGTGTTTGTCAGCTTTCTCCGTAGTAAAGTGATTCTTTATTATTATTATTATTATTATTATTATTATTATATTATCATTATTATTTTAAGTTTTTCATAATATATTTTCTAGAAGCAATTTACTATGTGTATTGCACACATAAGAGTGGGAAGCTATGCTCATGAACTTGATGGTGGAATGTCTACACAAATTGTTTGAAATTATTCTACATGGGAGATTTCTCTTCCTTCTGGGTTTGTTTCTTTTTCAAAGATGTTATTTAATTATTTGTGAGAGAGAGGAGAGAAAAAGTATGAGCGAGAGGGGCAGAGGGAGAGGGATACTCAGGTTCCCTGCTGAACAGGGAGCCTGACTTGGGACCTGGATCTTGATCTGAGCCTAAGGTAGAAGCTTAACTGAATGACCACCCAAGTGCCACTTTTTCTTTCTTTCTTTCTTTCTTTCTTTCTTTCTTTCTTTCTTTCTTTCTTTCTTTTCTTCTCTTTCTTTCTTTTTTAATAATAAATTTATTTTCTTATTGGTGTTCAATTTGCCAGCATAGAGAATAAATCCCAGTGCTCATCCTGTCAAGTGCCCCCCTCAGTGCGCGTCACACTTTCACCCCCACCCACCGCCCTCCTCTCATTTCATCACCACTAGTTCATTTCCCAGAGTTTGGAGTCTTTATGTTCTGTCTCCCTTTCTGATATTTCCGACTCATTTCTTCTACCTTCCCTTATATTCCCTTTCACTATTATCCATATTCCCCAAATGAATGAGAACATACAGTGTTTGTCCTTCTCCGATTGACTTACTTCACTCAGCATAATACCTTCCAGTTCCATCCACGTTGAAGCAAAGGGTGGGTGTTTGTCGTTCCTAATGGCTAAGCAAGGCCCACTTGTTCTCTCTCTTCATCTTCTGAGTCTCCTATGATATGAATGTTATTGTTTTAATAAGTGGCTGAGTTCCCTAAATCTGCCTCTATGGTCCATAACCTTTCTTGTTTTTAAGGCTTCCACTTGGGACTGCGTCAGAGTTATAGCATTTTTAACGTTGGCCTGACTAGGTTTTAGTTCTTTTATTTCTACAGTAAGGGATTCTCTAGTTTTCTTCTGTGCTCTTTTTCCAGCCCAGCAGCTATCTTTATAATCATTGTTTTAAACTGTAGTTAGACATCATATATGTGTATTAATGAATTCCTGGCTGTGAGTAGAACCTCATGTTATTTTATGGAGGTGAATTTCTCAATCTCATTGTTTTTTCCAGAAAAGAATGAGGGAAGAAAAAGAACAACCAAGAAAAACAATAACAACTGCACTCCAAAAAAAAAAAAAAAAAACAAAAAAACAAAAAAACAACAACACCAGATTATTTTGGCCTGCTTGTTAAAAGATTCTAAATCCCAAAATAAGAAACACAGTTAAAGTGCTCCCTGGGTGGCACAGCGGTTTAGCGCCTGTCTTTGGCCCAGGGCGTCATAGTGGAGACCCGGGATTGAATCCCACATTGGGCTCCCGGCATGGAGCCTGCTTCTCCCTCTGCCTGTGTCTCTGCCTCTCTCTCTCTCTCTGTGACTATCATAAATAAATTTTAAATAATTAAAAAAAGAAACAGAATTAAAATACCATAAAAGTAAAAATAAGAAATATATAAGGTACATACATAAAAATTAAAATAAGGCATATAATAAAAAAGAATCAAAGAAAATACATGAATATAAAGCACAAAGTACAAAGGTGGCTAGACCCTACTTTCCAGGCAGAGCTGAAGATGAAGCTCTGCAGCCTCTGTGGTTCCACAACTTGGTGGCAGCGGGTGGTCTGTGCAGGGTCTGTGGATGGGCCATGGCGCTGGTTGTCCAATGCACATCTGCTTGGGAGATGCACCTGCGGGGTCAGAGGCGGGGTGGGCGTCAGCACCTCTGGCCTCCAGCACGCAGCGCTGTGCTGCTCCCTGAGACTTCGCCAGACGCCGGTGGGGACTTGGGTACTGTGGCTCTGGGGCTGAGCATCCCGCTCCCCAGTCTGCAGGGGCCTTCACAGAAGATTCCCCAAGCCCCCGGGTCTCCGCCGTTTCTCTCCATACCCTGCGTTTACTTTGCCTGTGTTCCAGCTTCTTTTGGTTTTGTTTTTTAATCTCAGACTGTTGTGCCCAAGATTGTGAATCCGAGAAACCACCAAGAAGCCGACACCGATGCAAACACACGAGGGTTTATTTCCATGCTCGAGCTTGTGTCCAAGTATACCCAACACAGCGGAGCAGGGACTTGGACCCTGAGGTGGGTTTTTGTTTAGTATTAAGGGCTGGTCTCGGGGACCTCCAGAAGGGCTGGAGCAATTCCTCAAGTCCTGTTTACATTTTGATATGGGGACTTCTTGGGCATTGAGCTCTGTTCTCATTCGAATAGGGGCTTCCTGCCCTTGGCCTGGGCTCTGTTTTTATTCCATTGCTGGGCTTTCTAGGACATTAAGCTGTAAACACATAGGTTCCACACCTTGAAGGGGGACGTCACACTGTCCCTATATGCTGAAGACATGTACTAGAAACAGGAAACCCGAGAGCCTCCACCAAAACCTGTTAGAACTAAGGAGTGAGTTCAGTAAAGTCACGGGACCCAAACTGACGCTACAGAGCAGAGTAGCCTTGCTGTGTCCTGACAATGAGCACGCAGGAAAGAAATGAGGGATGTGACTCCCTTCTCAGGAGCATCAAGGAAAATAAATAATGAGACGGAACCAAAGGAGCACAACACTAGTGCACTGAGCCATACCAGGCTCTGGGAGGCCGTCCTGGGCTTGTGGGGTGGGAGCCCCATCTTGTGAAAATATCCGCAGTTCCTGAAGCCACCCTCAGTTTCAATGTCATTCCTATCAAAATCATGGTGGCAGATCTTAGAAATAGGACAAAATTCCCTAACATCCATCCACCCCCACAAATACCTCAGTATTGGAGAAGCAGGACAGAGCAGGATGCAGCACTTTCCTATTTCAATAGATGTCACAGAGACACAGGATAAAGCAGTGTGGTTCTCAGGCCCCCGGCTGGCTCCGTCGGTTAAGCATCCGACTCCTGACCTCTCCTCTGGTCCTGATCTCAGGGGTCGTGAGTTCTAGCCCTGGCCTGGGCCATGGACTAGGTGTGGCGCCTACTTAAACAAACCAGACCCTCGGGGGGTGGTCCCGGCATAAGCTGAAAGAGCAAAACAGAGAGTCCAGATGGAAATGTATTCTGATACAACTGATTTTTTTTATCTTAATTTAATTTAACCCAATTAATTAACGTATAATGTATTATACTTTCAGAGGAAGAATTCAGGGATTCACCAGTTGGAGATAACAGCAGTCCGCGTGACATCACGTGCCCTTCTTCATGCCGGTCGCCTGTTATCCTCTCCCCCCTCCCCTCCCCTCCCCTCCAGCGACCCTCAGTTTGTTTCGTATCATTAAGAGTCTGTATTTCCTACATCTGTTTTCATCTTATTTGTTTTTCCTTCCAGATGTTCATCTGATTTGCTTCTTTAATTCCACGTATGAATGACACCACCCGGTCATTCTCTTTCCCGACTGACTTATTTCAATTAACACGATCCCTCTAGTACTATCCACGTCATTGCAAATGGCAAGATTTCCTTCTCTTTGATAGTTTCATTCCATTCCTCTCTCTATGACCATTATCTATCTCCCATCCTCTTTATCCATCATCTGCCAGAGGGCACTGATGCTCCTCCCACAGTGTGTCTGCTGTGGACCCGGCAGCTGTGGACATTGGGGTGCAGGTGTCCTGAGTCTCACTGCATTTATATCTTCGGATTGAGCTCCAGGTCCCGCACCTGCTGGTCGCAGGGCGGCTCTATTTGTAACTTCCTGAGGAGCCTCCACACTGTTTCCAGGGCAGCTGCACCAGCCTGCAGTCCCTCCCACAGTGGAAAGGGTTGAGTGAGTTTTGCAGGACGTGGTAAAAGTCTGGTCCACATTTCATTTCGTGTCCTGTGGGCACCAATTCCTTCTCCTTAAGTATTTCTGGGGAAGCCGGGTGTTGGGCTCCGTTTCAGTGAGACGTTTCCAAAACTAACAGGCCACAGCTGGAGCCTGGGAGGAGGCAGGTGCAGCCCCGGGAGCCCCCGCTGCCTCCTGCAGGGCCTCCTGCAGTGCCTGAGCATCCCGCAGGGGGCGACCGAGCCCAGGCCCCACCCAGGGGGCGCGCATGCCCAGTTGGCCTCCTCTGTCTGCACTAAAAGGAGCCTGCCTCTGCTGGGGAGGCCTGAAGAGGACGTGAGTACGCGTCCACCCTGGTGAGCTGCAGCCTCCTCAGGACCTGCGGGCAGTCTTCAGGGGGACATTGGGCGGTGTTCATGCTGATATAAGTCCCGGTTTCCTCAGGACCCACGGTGAGGCTTCAGGAAGATTTGGGGCAGAATCCACCCGGACAGGAGCCCCTGGGCCATCTCAGGACCCACGGGGAGGCTTCAGGAAATTGTGGGCCCGCATCCATGCTGACAGGAGCCCCTGGGCTGCCTCAGGACCCTCGGGGAGGCTTCAGATAGATGTGGGCCCGCATCACCCTGACAGCAGCCCTTGGGCCCGCATAACCCTGAATCACCCTGATAGGAGCCCCTGGGCCTGCATCACCCTGACAGGAGTCCCTGGATCCCGATGTGGGTTTCGATCCTGGGTCTCCAAGTTCACGCACTGAGCCAAAAGCAGTAGACAAACCGCTGCGCCACCAGGGATCCCCTATTTTTAAATTTTCGAGGACGCTCCACACTGTTTTCCACAGTGGCTGCACATTTTCACATGCCAACCAGGAGTGTAAGGGGGATCCCCCTTCTCCATAGCCTCACCAACACCTATAGTTTCTTGTGTTGTTAATTTTAGCCATTCTGGCAGCTGTCAGATGTCAGGTGACATCTCATTGTGGTTTTGGTTTGCATTTCCCTGATGATGGGTGACGCTGAGTGTCTTCCCGAGTGTCTGGTGGCCATCTGGATGTCTTGTCAGAGACAAAGTACATTCCTTTCTTCTCCCATCTGCAGTTGTATAATTTGTGAGATTTATATGCTGAGATTTATATTTGCTTTATGTATTTTGCATACTAACTCTTTATTGGATGTATTGTTTACAAATATCGCCTCTCATTTTGTTTGTTGCCTTTTAGCTTTGGTTGTTTCCTTCACTTTGTGGAAGCTTTTCAATTTGATGAAGTCCCAATAGTATTTTTGCTTTTGTTTCCCTCACCTCAGAGGCATATCTAGAAAGAAGATCCAATGGCCAATGTCAAAGACGTTCCTGCCTATCTTTTCTTCTTTGTATGGTTTCAGGTCTCACTTTTAGGTCTTTCGTCCATTTTGAATTCATTTTTTATATATATGGTGTAAGAAAGTGGTCCAGTTTCATTCTTTTGCATGTGGCTGCCTGGTTTTCCCAACACCATTTGTTCTTATCCTGGGCTCCGGGTTAGGGTTTGTTGATGAGACTGTCTTTCTGCCTTTGAATATTCCTTCCTGCCTTGTTGTCAATTAATGGATCATAGAGTTACAGGTTTGTATCTTGTTTCGGATTTCCATTCTGTTCTATTGTTCTAAGCATCTCCTGTTGAGAGATCCTTGATTGCTGATTCAATTTCTTTGCTGGTTATCTGTCTGTTCAAGTTTCTTATTTCTTCCTTTTTCATTTTTGCTGTGTTAAATTTTTCTAGGAATTGATCTATTTCTTCCAGGTTCTAGGTTGCTGGCATATAATTTTTCATAATGTTCTCTTATAATCATTTGTGTTTCTCTAGTGTTGGTTGTTATTTCTCTTTTCTCATTTGTGATTTTATTTGGGTCTTTCTCATCTTTTCATCTTTTTTTTGAAGATTATATTTATGTATTCGTGAGAGACACAGAGAGGCAGAGGTATAGGCAGAGGGAAATTGAGGCTCCATGCGGGGAGCCTGATGTGGGACTTGATTCCTGAGGACCCCGGGATCATGACCTGAGCCAAAGCCGATGCTCAACCAATGAGGCACCCAGGTGCATTGCTGATTCAATTCCTTTGCTAGTTATGGGTCTGTTCATATTTTCTATTTCTTCGTATTTCACTTTTACTCATTTGCACATTTCTAGGCATTTGTCCATTTCCTCCAGGTCTCCCAGTATGTTAGCGTATAAGCTTTCATAGTATTCCCTTATGATTGTCTAATTTTTCTGGTGTTGATTGTGATCTCTCTTCTCTCAATTGTGGTTTTATTTATTAGGTCATTTCTCTTTTCTCATTGATAAGGGTGGCTAGGGCTTGATCCATTTTCTTAATTGTTTTGAAGAACCGTCCCTTTGTTTCGTTATTCCATTCTACTGCTTTGTTGTTTCTGTATTGTTTATTTCTGCTTTCTATTTTTTCACCTCTTCTATAGCCTTTAGGCATTGTTTGCTATTCCTTTTCCAGCTCCTTAAGGTGTAGAGTTAGGCTGTGTATTGGAGACTTCTTGTTTCTTGAGGTAGGCCTGTATTGCTATGTACTTCCCTCTTAGGACTACCTTTGCTACATCCCAGAGGTTTTGAGAAACATGTTTTCATTTTCATTTGTTTTAAATTTCCTCTCTAATTTCCTGGTTGCTCCATTCATTCTCTAGTAGGATGTTCATAATCTCCACGTATGTTTGCTATATCCAAATTTTTTCTTACTGTCGACTTCGATTTTCATAGCGTCGTGGTCTGAAAATGTACAGGATGTGCTATCAACCTTCTTGTACCTGTTGTACCTGTTGAACGCTGATTTGTGGGCCATGATATGATCTGTTCTGGAGAATGTCCCATGTGCACTTGAAAGGAATGTGTATTCTGCTTTAGGTTGAAATGTTCAGACTCTATCTGTTGAGTCCCTGTGGTCCAGTGTGTCAAGGCTATTTTTCCCTTGTTGATTTTCTCTATAGACGATCGGTCCATTGCCATAAGTGGTTGTTAAAATTCCCTGTCATTGTATTATCATCAGTGAGTTTCTGTACATTTGTTGTTAATTGGTTTCTATATTTAGGTACTCCCATGTTGGCAGCATAAATATTTAGTTGTTTCATCTTGATAGAGGGTCTTTTAAGTTATGAAATAATGCCCTTATTCATCGCTTTTTACAGTATTTGTTCTTTCTTTATTGAAATGTAAATATGTTATTTATTTATTTATTTATTCATGAGAGATACACAGAGAAGAAGAGGCAGAAATATAGGCAGAAGGACAGGCAGGCTCCCCAAAGGGAGGCCGATGTGGGACTCGATCCTTGGATCCCAGGATCACCCCCTGATCTGAAGGTAGATGCTCAACCACTGAGCCACCAGGTGTCTCCCAGGGTTTGGTTTCAAATCTAGTTAGTCTGATATAAGTATGGGTCTTCCAGCTTTCTTTTGATATCCATTACTTTTATAGATGGTTTTCCATGCCCTACTTTCAATCTCCCGGTGTCTATAGGTCTAACGTGAGCATCTTGTAGGCAGCATACCAATGGATCTGGTTTTTTTAATAACGATTTTATTTATGAGTGAGAGAGAAAGAGAGAGAGAGAGAGGCAGAAAATTAGGCAGAGAGAGAAGCAGGCTCCCCACCAGGAGCCCATTATGGGACTGGATCCCAGATTCCCGGATCATACCCTGAGTCAAAGGCAGAGGCGCAACCCCTGTGCCACCCAGGCATCCCGGATCCTGCTTTTTAAGCCACTCAGATACCCTGTATCATTTGATTGGAGCATTTTGTCTATCAGCATTCAGAGTGATTATTGAAAGATATGAACTTATTGCCTTTGTGTTACCGGTAGAGTTGGTGTTTCTGGTGACGTTCTCTGGGCCTTTGTAGTCTTTGTTGCTTTTGGTCTCTTTTTTTCACCCACTAGAACAGTCCCTCTTAAAATTCCTTACTGGACTGGTTAAGTGGTCCTGAACTCCTTTATATTTTGCTTGTCTGGGACAATCTTTCTCTCTCCTTCTATCCTGAATGACACCATTGCTGAAGAAAGAATTCATACAAATTGGACTCCAATAAAAAGAAATTTAAAAAACATAAAATAAATTTTTGCTATTATGATTGAGGAAAATGGCCTTTAGGAGGAAAAGCAGAAGCTGAACCGGAGGAGGACAGATTTCACCATCCGTAGCCTTCACAGCAACCTGGTATCCTTTCCTAGGATTGACCCCCCTTCCTGACCCTCTGCGCTCCTTGTTGAAACCCAGCAGTCACATGTCCGTACCTCCCGCACCTCTGCAGTCATGCTTTATACCGCCTTCCATGTATCCTATTGGGGACCACAGCGTCGTGTATGGAATCATCCGGAAGCTGTTTGACAACATTGGGGGGATTCTGACTTTTGTTGGTTTTGGGGTGTGTGTGTCTATCACATGCAGCTATCACATGCAGCTATCGGATCCTCTGGCTGGGTCACCCCGATGCCGAAATGGTTGGCACATTATCATTTCTGGTGATGGAGCTGGGCGCCTAGCCAGGCACTCCTGGCCGACCCGGTGCTCGCTTGTGCAGTGACATTCCACTGGAGGGGCAGCTGCGCTGGAAGGTCCAGCTCAGCCACATTCTCATGTCCGGAAGTGTGGCCCTCCAATGGCGGCTGCTTCTCTTCTCCCCAATGCCTCTCCAGCAGGGAGCCAGAACTCGGGGTCACCATGCGGGGAGAACCTGAGGAGGTGGGTGCACATGGTGGGGAGTTCAGGGGCTGCCTGTGTGTGGGAGTTGGGGTGGGGACGGGGCTGGGTTCCTCGAGCCCCATGCTCACCCAGCCCCTACTCACTCGGGCAAGGAGGGTGACCTCCACATGCTGGTGTGAGAGATCCTGCACCACAAGGTGTGCAGGCTGAGTCCATCTGGTGAGGGTGGCCCAGGTGCGTGAGCTGCAAGTGTGGGACCTAGAAAATTTAACAAAAATCTCCTACACCTGGACAAGCAGAGCAGGACTGATTCCATTTTATGCTACACCTGACACCTCCAGGATGACACCCACATGACCTGCTTATGGCCTAAGGTGCTGCCCCACCATAGTCAGGCCACTGTGCACACCCTAATCGGAAATCAGCTCATAACAATGTAACCCTGCTTTGTGCCCCCCAAAACTGCATGCCCATTCTGAACTTCTCCTGGGGAGGGAGAGCTTTCTGTCCTTTAGGGGAGGGAAAGAATGACACGGGTTGTGGGGGCGGGTGCTGGAGTCCCCCACCTGGGAGCATGTGTGGAATCTGGGTGGGGGCATATGTCCGAGGTTTCAGCCTGAGAGACAGTTCTGAGGACAGCAGAGCTGACCTGGACCTACAGGTCAAGGGCTCCTGCACTGGGTCCCTGCAGGGCAGCTGGACCCCGGCCTTGGGCTCCCAGTGGCCCCAGCACCTGGAGCAGCCTGCCTCCTGGTGTTGGTGCGGGTGGGGCCCACCGGCCTACTCCTGCTCTCCCCACCCTGGGGCGTCCCAGGATCCAAAGGGCGCCCTAGGTGTGTGACCTGGATCTGTGGGGTACGCCCATTGCCTAAGAGGCCACATCCAGCTGTGAGAGGGCTTGCTCAGCCTGGGGCCAGAATCCAGGGCTGGCCAGGGCCATCGGGGGCTGGATCCCATTAGTCTTTGTGTTGGGCCTGGAGGGGCTCAAATCAACTCAGCCCCCACAGAGTCCGGGGCCAGGTCAGCCCAGGTCCCTATGGGTTAGGGGCTGGTGTCCTGTGCAGGGTGTGCCGCCCTCCAGGAGGGACAGTAGGCAGAGGCAGGGCACAGTGCATCCTCTGAACCACTCACCTGCACCCACCCTGTCAGGGGCTCCCTGTCTTTCCTCCTCTCTGCAACCCCTGGGTACTCTTTGAGACACCCGGGCTTCTGATGGGATCAGGGTATGAAGAGAAATGCCGGGAGGCTGAGCATGTCCCAGAGGAGTCACCTGCACCTGGTCCTTGCTGGGGGTAAATGGTGTGGGGGTGGATGGTGTGGGGGCAGGGGTATGATTGTGGTGGAGTGTGGGGGATGGTGTAGGGGGATGGTGTTGGGGTATAGTGTGGGTTGGGTTTGCGTGGGGCTGTGTGGGTGTGAGGGGGATGGTGTAGGTGGGATGCCATTGGGAATGATGATGTGGGGGGGTGGAGTAGGAGTGAGGAATGAGGGGGATGTCGTGTGGGGCATGCGGACACAGGGTATCTCCTTCCCCTAAGATGCAGAAAGAGACTTCTACAGTTAAAGGCGACCCCAGTCTGGGGTTTGTTGTGACACCTTCCCCTGGGGCACGGTGTGGTCAGTGCAGGTGTCTGGCTGGACCGGGGGCATTATCTGGGGGTCATCATAATATGTATTTTTTCATATTGCAAATTTTCTCAAATTAAATGCATAGAATTTAGAAATATATAAAGTACCGAGAGTGGGTGTCACTCTGACCCATCTGACCCTCATGGGATCGATGTGTGTCCTGCTCCAGCTGCGGCCATGCCGCCTGGCCCCCAGATCCGGTCCCTGCCCCCCATCATCCCCCACCCCATCCCCTGCTTCTCATGGGTCCGTCCCTATCCCTTTTGGTGTTCAGCTCCCATGGCAACCCCTGGAGGCCCCATCCTACTGGCCACTCATCCCTGAGGCCCGAGGGGTGGGCACGGGGGTCATCCCAATCACCCTACCATTGAGCAGTGTGTTGTTGGCTGCCGTTGCTCCCCCTGGCACAGAGGCCCTGTTTTCCCTATCCAGAAGCCCCCAGGGCCCCAAAGCCCCCTGTACAAGCAGCCTCACCCGACCCCCTAGCAGTCCTAAAACATGATGTGGCTGCCCAACGTCCTGTTGACGTCCAGTTCTACTTTCTTGATGTCCCTGGAGAAGAACAGGGTATCCTCCTTCATTTCCTGTGGGAAAACCAGGGAGGAGGAACAGGCGCCAGGGATACAGACCCCGACCTGTCACGAGCTGCCATGCTGGGCAGGGAGCCCTGGGGCCACAATGGGAGTGTGTCCTGCGGAAACCTCCTTCCTTCCTCTGGGAGTCCAGGGATGACGGGAATGCCCACCGTGCCCGTGGGACCTGTGTGACGGCTTGTGCCCAGCTGTTGTGGGCGGGGAGGTGACTGAGGTTCACCCTGCGTGGGAGGGGATAGGGGTTCAGCCCAGGTGGGAGGGGACATGAGAGTGTTGTGCCCAAGATTGCGAATCCGAGAAACCACTAAGTATCTGACACCAATGCAAAAACACAAGGGTTGATTTCCAAACTCGAGCTTACGTCCAAGTACTCCCAACACAGCGGAGCAGAGACTTGGACCCCAGGTGGGTTTTAGCTTAATTTTAAGGGCTTGTCTTGGGGTCCTACAGAGGGCTGGAGCAATTCCTCAAGTTCTGTTGACATTTTGACCTGGGGCCTTCAAGGGTATTGAGCTCTGCTCTCATTCTAATAGACGGTTCCAGCCCTTGGCATGGGCTTAGTTTTGATTCAATTGTGGGGCTTTCTAGGACATTAAGCTGTAAACTTTTGTTTTTTTCCTGTAACTGAAGCAATGTAAATTTCTGCTCTTCTTCACAGGGGCTTGGGATGGCTGGGCGTGTGCGAATGTTGAATTTAAATTGGAATGGCCTTAATTTTCTCAGCCTCCTTGCTTCCTGTCCCACCTATCTAGCTCCTTCCCCCTTCCCCAGAGCTACTAAGAGAGCAATTGCAAATAACCTCAGCGTGGCATCCTGTGTTGGGCAACAGGCCCAGTGATTTGGGATCAGGAAGACTTGTAGCACGGGCGTCCCAGCTGTGCAGCGGGATTCGAAGCTGCAGAATCTTATTCCCTGAGGCTATCTTGACAACTGACTTTGTACATAGAAAAGCTCTCCTTTGTCTTTAAAAGTTGAGGAGCGAGTCATAGAGTTTTATCTCTGCACATCTGATTGCTCAGATTCCAATCTGAGATGTATTTCCTGTTAATAAGGATAATTTACTACTATCTGTAGTACTATGGTTAAAATATTCTGACACAAGTAATTCAGAGGGAAGGGTTTCTCATCTCTTTCTTCACAGTTCAGTCACTCATCAGGAAATGCATCTTTATGGATTTGGAATGAACTGAGAGACATTATTACCAATGGTCCTATTATTATGTGAAGGATTCTTCCCTGAGATTCTTCCCCTATTTCAACTGACACTGAAACACTGTGAACTCTTTGGAAGACAAATGTCAAGGAAATAAATGTTATGCATTGCTAATTTTATTTTTTTATTTTTTCTGCTATCTATTTATGATAGTCACAGAGAGAGAGAGGCAGAGACACAGGCAGAGGGAGAAGCAGTCTCCATGCACCGGGAGCCCGACGTGGGACTCGATCCCGGGTCTCCAGGATTGCGCCCTGGGCCGAAGGCAGGCTCCAAACCGCTATGCCACCCAGGGATCCCCCATTGCTAATTTTAAATGCACTTGCAGTATGGTACCTATTATACTAGAATTATTTTTATCTGATTTTTGCTATTTATTATCCGTTCCTGCTTTTCAGGTTGAGGAGGCATTATACGTGTTCATAAGTGTTTTTCTTTCTTTCTGATCTAAAATTCTTACTTTGTTTCCATCAAAGGGACTCTTTAAGAATAAGGCAAAAGTTAATTCAACTATTCTTAAAATGTCTTCACACTTGGATCCTGATTCATTTAAGTCAATTTTCAAAATAAATCTTATTTATTAGGAAAAAAACAAAGATTTATAGGGAAATTGAGAAGATAGTATAGTGCATTCCCATGCACTGGCACTCTATTTCTCCAATTATTGATATCTTATATTAGTACGGTACAAATAGGGGATCCCTGGGTGGCGCAGCGGTTTGGCGCCTGCCTTTGGCCCGGGGCGCAATCCTGGAGACCCGGGATCGAGTCCCACGTCGGGCTCCCGGTTCATGGAGCCTGCTTCTCCCTCTGCCTGTGTTTCTACCTCTCTCTCTCTCTCTGTGACTATCATAAATAAGTAAAAATTAAAAAAAAAGTACGGAACAAATATGAGCTAATGAATCAATATTAAAATAGTCGCATTAACCAAAGACCATACTTTATTCAGATTTCCTTAGGTTTTGCTAAGTTACCATCCCTCGTTTTACATTCCATTTGTCCTCATTTTTTCTTAGGCTCCTCTGGATTGTGACGGTCTTTCAGCCTTTCCTTGTTGTTGTGGAACTGGAAAAATTTGAGAAGGAGAGTATTTTGAAAAATTTCCCTCAGTTGGGACATGTCTGTAGTTTATCTCATGATTCAACTGTTTTTGTGGATTATATACAGAGATATACTGCCATTTTTATTATATCATATAAAGGATAGATACTATCACATGATTTATCAGTCTTGGTATCGATCTGATCATCTTGCTAAGGTAGTGTTTGTCAGTTTTCTCCATAGTAAACTGATTCATTTTTGTTATTTTTATTATTATTTTTATTATTATTAGTGTATTATCATTATTATTTTAGGTTTTTCATAATATATTTTTAGAAGGAAGTTACTACGTGTATTGCACACATAAGAGTGGGAAGCTATGCTCATGAACTTGATGGTGGAATGTCTGCACAAATTCTTTGAAATTCTTCTACATGGGAGATTTCTCTTCCCTCTAGGTTTGTTTGATTTTTTTTCAAAGATGTTATTTATTTATATGAGAGAGAGAGAGGAGAAAAAGCATGAGCGAGAGGGGTAGAGGGAGAGGGTGAGCAG
Organism: Canis lupus familiaris; assembly: GCF_011100685.1. Classification (NCBI taxonomy): domain Eukaryota; kingdom Metazoa; phylum Chordata; class Mammalia; order Carnivora; family Canidae; genus Canis; species Canis lupus. The sequence goes on along the minus strand of NW_023330732.1, from coordinate 72,935 downwards.
GTTCCATGCTGAACAGGGAGCGTGCCTTGGGACCTGGATCATGATCTGAGCCTAAGGCAGAAGCTTAACTAACTCAGCCACCCAGGTGCCACTCTTTCTTTTTTTTAATAATATATTTATTTTTTATTGGTGTTCAATTTGCAAAATATAGAATGACACCCAGTTCCCATCCCGTCTAGTGCCCCCCTCAGAGCCCATCACCCATTCATCCTCACCCCTGCCCTCCTTCCATTCAATCACCCCTAGTTCATTTCCAGAGTTAGAAGACTTTATGTTCTGCCTCCCTTTCTGATATTTCCCACACATTTCTACTCCCTTCCCTTATATTCCCTTTCACTATTACCTATATTCCCCAAATGAATGAGAACATACAATGTTTGTCCTTCTCTGATTGTCTTACTTCACTCAGCATAATACCTTCCAGTTCCATCCACCTTGAAGTACATGGTGGGTATTTGTCGTTGCTAATGGCTGATCAAGGTCCACCTTTTCTCTCTCTTCATCTTCTGAGTCTCCTATGATATGAATGTTATAGTTTTAATAAGTGGCTGAACTCCCTAAGTCTGCCTCTTTGGTCCATAACCTTTCTTGTTTTGAAGACTTTCACTTGGGACTACATCTCAGTTATAGAATTTTTAACGTTGGACTGACTTGATTTAAGTTCTTTTATTTCTACAGTAAGGGATTCTCTAGTTTGCTTCTGTGCTCTTTTTCCACCCCAGATGCTATCTTTATAATCATTGTTTTAAACTGTAGTTAGACATCGTATATGTTTATTGATGAACTTCCTGGCTGTGAGTACTACTTCATGTTATTTTATGGAGGAGAATTTCTCAATCTCATTATTTTTTCCAAAAGAGAAAGAAGAAAGAAAAAGAAAAATCAAGAAAAACAATAACAACTGCCTTCCCCCCAAAAAACCACATTCTTTTAGCCTGCTTGTTAAAAGATTCTAAATTCCAAAATATGAAACACAATTAAAGTATCATGAAAGTATAAAAAGAAATAAGGTACATAAGAAAAATTAAAATAAGGCAATTAATAAAAAATAATCAAAGAAAATAAATTAAAAAAGAGCACAGTGTACAAAGGAATCTAGACCCTACTTTCCAGGCAGAGCTGAAGCTCTGCAGCCTCTGTGGTCCAACAACTTGGCGGCAGTAAATGGTCTGTATGGGGTCTGGGGATGGGCCGTGGTGCTGATTGTCAGGTGCACATCTGCCTAGGAGTTGATCCTGCGGGGGTCAGAGGCGGGGTGGGCGTCAGCGTCTCTGGGCTCAAGCGGGCAGCCCTGGGCTGCTCCCTGAGACCTGGCCCTGATGGGCGGGATGTCGGTGGGGATGCTAGGTCCTCTGGCTCTGGGGCTGAGCATCCCACCCACCTGTCTGCTGGGGCCTCCAGAGAAGAGCCCCCAAGCCCCCGGGTCTCCGCCACTGCTCTCAGAAGCCTGCGTTCACTCTACCTGCGTCCGAGCTTCTTTTGGTTTTGTTTTTTTATCTCAGACTGTTGTGCCCAAGATTGCGAATCTGAGAAACCACCAAGAAGCTGACACTGATGCAAACACACGAGGGTTTATTTACAAGCTCGAGCTTGTGTCCAAGTATACCCGACAGAGCGGAGCAGGGACTTGGACCCCGAGGTGGGTTTTAGCTTAGTTTTAAGGGCTGGTCTCGGGGAACTCCCAAAGGGCTGGAGCAATTCCTCAAGTTCGGTTTACATTTTGATATGGGGCCTTAAAGGGCATTGAGATCTGTTCTAATAGAGGCTTTCCTGCCATTGGTCTGGGCTCAGTTTTTATTCTATTGTGGGGCTTGCTGTGTCCTGACAATGAGCACTCAGGAAGGAAATGACGGACGTGACTCCTGTCTCAGGAGCATCACAGAGAATAAATGAGACTGAACCAAAGGAGCACAAGACTTGTGCACTTAGCCATAGCAGGCTTTGGGAGGCCGTCCTGGGCTCGTGGGTTGGGAGCCTCATCGTGTGAAAATGTCCACAGTTCCTGAAGCACCCTCAATTTCAATGTCATTCCTGTCAAATCATGGTGGCACATCCTATAAATAGGAAAAAAAAAAACCCATAACATCCATCCGCCTCCACAAATGACCCCGGACAGCAAATCAGTATTGGAAAAGCAGGACAGAGAGGGACGCAGCACTTTCCTATTTCAAACGATGTCACAGAGACACAGGATAAAGCAGTGTTTTCCTCGGGACCCCTCCTGGCTCCATCAGTTAAGCATCCGACTCCTGACCTCACCTCCGGTCCTGAGCTCAGGGTCGTGAGTTCTCGCCCTGGGCTGGTCCATGGACGAGGCCTGACGCCTACTTAACAAACCACACCCATGTGGGTTGGTCCCAGCATAAGGTGAAGGAACAGAACAGAGAGTCCAGTAGGAAACATGTTCTGATACAACAGATTTTTTTAACTTAATTTAATTTAAACCCAATTAATTAACGTATAGTGTATTATACTTTCAGAGGAAGAATTCAGGATTAAACAGTTGGAGATAACCGCAGTACTCCTGACATCACGTGCCCTCCTTCATGCTGGTCCCATGTTATCCCCTCCCCCGTCCCCGCTTAGCAGGGACACTCAGTTTGTTTCTTTTATTTTATTTTAAATTTTTTATTTATTTATTTACCATAGACACACAGGCACAGAGGGGGGGGGGGCAGACAGAGACACAGGCAGAGAGAGAAGCAGGCTCCATGCACCGGGAGCCCGATGTGGGATTCGATCCCGGGTCTCCAGGATCGCGCCCTGAGCCAAAGGCAGGTGCCAAATTGCTGCACCACCCAGGGATCCCCAGTTTGTTTCCTTTAATTAAGAGTCTGTATTTCCTGCATCTGTTTTCATCTTATTTGTTTTTCCTTCCCTTCACAGATGTTCATCGGCTTTGCTTCTTTAATTCCAGCTATGAATGACACCACACGGTCATTCTCTTTTCCGACTGACCTATTTCACTTAGGATGATCCTTCTAGTTCTATCCACGTCATTGCAAATGGCAAGATTTCCTTCTCTTTGATAGCTGAGTACCATTCCTCTCTCTATGACCATCATCTATCTCCCATCCTCTTTATCCATCATCTGGCAGAGGGCACCGAGGCTCCTCCCAAGTGTGGCTACTGCGGACACGGCTGCTGTGGAAATTGGGGTGCAGTTGTCCCACGTCTCACTGCATCTGTATCTTCAGAGTGAGCTCCAGGCTGTACACCTGCTGGTTGCAGGGCGGCTCTATTTGTAACTTCCTGAGGGGCCTCCACACTGTTTCCAGGGCGGCTGCACCAGCCCATTGTCCCGCCCACAGTGGAAGAGGGTTGAGTGAGTTTTACAGGACGTGGTAAAAGTCTGGTCCACATTTCATTTCGCTTTTTGGGCTCCAATTCCTTCTCCTTAAGTATTTTTGGAGAAGCTGGGTGTTGGGCTCCTTTTCAGTCAGACGTTTCCGGAGATAACAGGCCACAGCTGGAGCCTGGAAGGAGGCAGAGATGGGCCTGGGGATGGGCACTCTGCCTCCTGCACAGCCTCCTGCAGTGCCTGAGCATCCCGCAGGGGGCGCCTGAGCCCAGGCACCACCCAGAGGGCATGCATGTGCAGTAGGCCTCCTCTGCGTGCACTAACAGGAGCAAGCCTGTGCTGGGAAGGCCTGAGGAAGACGTGGGGACACGTCCACGCTGATGAGCCACAGCTTCCTCAGAATCTGCGAGGAGTCTTCAGGGGGATACTGGGCAGCGTTCACTATGACATGAGTCCCGGTCTCCTCAGGACACATGGTGAGGCTTCAGGAAGATGTGGGCCCACATCCACCCTGACAGGAGCCCCTGGGCTGCCTCAGGACACACGGGGAGGCTTCAGTAAGATGTGGGTCCGCATCCACGCTGACAGGATCCCCTGGGCCACCTCAGGACACGCGGGGAGGCTTCTGAAAGATGTGGTGCCGCGTTCTCTCTGGCAGGACCTAATGGGCCCCTCAGGACATAAGTTGAGGCTTCTGGAAGCTGGGGGCCGCATCCACAGTGACAGGAGCCTCGGCCACCTCAGAACCTGTGGTGATGCTTCGGGAGGACGTGAGGCCACGTCCACACAACGGGACACTGATGTCCTCAGGACCCCCGGTGTAGATGTTGGGAAATATGGGGATGCGTCCGTGCGGGCAGAAGACCCCAGCCTTGTCAGAGCCTGTGGTGAGGCCTAAGAAAAATGTGGATGCCGAATCCACACTGACAGGAGTCTCCGGCCTCCTCAGGATGCACTGTGAAGGACTGGGATGATTTGGGGCCACGTCCATGCTGACAGGAGCCCCCAACCTCCTCAGGTCTTATGGTGAGGCTGAGGAAAATGTGGGGCCACGTCAAAACTGAGAGGACCCCCGTCCTCCTTAAGACCTGCACTTTGGCTTTGGGAGACATGGGGCTGCGTCTAGGCTGACAGGAACCCACAGCCTCCTCAGGACCTGCGGTGAGTTTTCTGGGGGACGTGGGGCCATGTCCAGGCTGACAGGAGCCCCGGGCCTCCTGAGAACCTGCTGTGAGGCTTCCAGAGGATGTGAGGCATACCCACGGTGACAGGAGACCAGGCGTACTCAGGACCCGCTGACTAAGTCTCTGGAACACGTGGGGCCACATCTACACTCACAGGACCCCGGCTTCCACAGGACCTCCTGGAGGACTCTGGAGGTGCCATTGGGGACCACGTCCATATCAGTAGGGACTCCTCAGAACCATAGGGTAAGTGAATGGGTAGAATGAATGGTAGGGTCAGGGGAGGGGAGGCATTTGGTGGTTAGTCTTATGTTAGATGTAGGGGTTGTTAATATGCTTATGGTTATGGATTAGAGGTTAGGGTGAGGGATAAGGGTAAGGGTCAGTGGTTAGGAGTTAGGATGGGGGTTTGTGTGAGGGACAGGAGTTAGAGTTAGGGATAGGGTTTAGAGTTTAGGGATTAGGGCAGGAGGTTAGGAGTTGGGGTTTGGGTTATGGTGAGAGTTAGGTTTGGGCTAGGTTTGCGGTTAGGGTTTAGGGTGTGAGTTAGGGTCATGGGTTAGGGTTAGGGGTTAGAGTAAAAGTTACAGCTAGGTTTAGTGTTAGGGCGAGGGTTAGGTTTAGGATAGGGGTTAGGGATAGGATTAGGGTTAGTGTTTGGTAGGGGTTAGGTTTAGGGTCAGGTCAGGGTCAGGGTACGGCTTGGAAAAGGTTAAGAGTGGGCTAGGCAGTGGGCTAGGGATTAGTTTTAGGGTACGGGTTAGGGTACACTTTTGGGTATGAGATAGGATTAGTATTAGAGGGTTAGGGTTAGGGTACAGGTTAAGTTTAGGAATACGATTTGAGTACATTAAGTTAAGGTTATGGTTAGAGTTTAGGGTTAGATTTAAGATAAGGGTCAGGGTTAAGGGTTTAGAATAGGTTTAGGAGTTAGGGTGAGGGTTGGCAGGAAGGTTCAGTGAATGTGTTTCGGTCTTGGGGTTTGTGTTTGGTTTTTGATTAGTGATAGTTCTTGTTTAAGGGTTAGGTTAACATTAGGCTTAAGTGTAGGGTAAGGATTATGTCTGTGTATGGTTAGAGTTTGGGTCTTGGCATGTGCCTGCACTGGGACTCCTAGCATCTTGGGCAGTTTAGTTTTATGCACTCTATTTAGGTTTTGGTTTCAAAGATAGCCTGACTCCACCAAGTCAGTGACATCCCCAGAGAATCAAAATCCAGGCTTCTGCTGGGGTGAGAATAGGCATGGCAGGCTTCTCCTGAGCTCAGCTAAGGAGGGGTTTGTGGCTCTAAAGACTTTTGTTTGGATTTTCAGTTGCCTTTTTGATTTTATCTCTTGTGCGCACATGTATCCTCTATACTACCAATTATTATTTTAAAGTTTTACTTGAATTCCTCTTTGTAAACACAGTATGATATAGTTTCAGGTTTACAACATAGTGATTCAACCCTTGAATACAACGCCTGGAACTGGTCAGAGGTGACCTCCACTATCCCCATCCCCTGATTCCCCATCTGCCCCACCTTCCTCTGGTATTTATTAGATTATTTTGTGTGGTTAAGAGTGTGTATCTTGGTTTGCATCTCTCATCCCCCCATTTGCCCCTTTGCCAGTTTGGTTTCTTAAAATTCAAATGTGAATGCAATTGTATGGTATTTGGTACCTGTCTTACTCTGACTGACTGAGTTCATTTAGCGTAAGTCCCTTCCACTTCTCCCACGTCCTTGTAAATGGCTTCATTTCATCCCTTCTGATGACCCAGTGATGTTGCAGTGTGTATATTTGCCACATCGTCTCTTCCCATTCATCGTCGATGGACATCTGGGCTGTATACACAGTTTCGCTGTTGTTGATAATGCTGCTACCAACACTGGGCTGCATGTTCCCCTTCGAATCTACTAAACTACTTTTGTATCCTCAGGGTAAATACCTAGCTGTGCAATTTTGGAATCGTAGGGTAGCTCTATTTTTAACTCCTTTTTGAAATTTTGTTTATGATAGTCACAGATAGAGAGGCAGAGACACAGGCAGAGAAAAAAGCAGGCTTTATGCACTAGTAGCCCGACGTGGGATTTGATCCCGGGTCTCCAGGATCATGCCCAGGGCCAAAGGCAGTTGCCAAACCGCTGTGCCACCCAGGGATCCCCTATCTTTAACTTCTCAAGGACCCTCCAGACTGTTTTCCACAGTGGCCGCACCTTTATTTATGTATTCATGAGAGACAGAGAGGCAGAGTTATAAGCAGAGGGAAAATGAGGCTCCATGCAGGAAGCCTGATGTGGGACGTGATCCCCCAGGAACCTGGGAACATGACCTTAGCTAAAGCAGATGCTCAACCACTGAGGCACCCAGGTGCCTTACTGATTCTGTTTCTTTGCTTATTATGGGTCTGTTCATATTTTATATTTCTTCCTATTTCAGTTTTGCTTGTTTGCACGTTTCTAGGGATTTTTCCATTTCTTCCAGGTCTCCCAGTTTGTTAGCATATAATCTTTCATAGTATTCCCTTATAATTGTTTTATTTTTCTGGTGTTGATTGTGATCTCTCTTCTCTCATTTGTGATTTTATTTATTTAGGTTTTCTCTTTTCTCATTCATAAGGCTGGCTAGGGCTTGATCCATTTTATTAATTATTTTGAAGAACCAACTCTTAGGGATCCCTGGGTGGCGCAGTGGTTTGGCGCCTGCCTTTGGCCCAGGGCGCGATCCTGGAGACCCGGGATCGAATCCCACGTCGGGCTCCTGGTGCATGGAGCCTGCTTCTCCCTCTGCCTGTGTCTCTGCCTTTCTCTCTCTCTACTCTCGTGTGACTATCAAAAAAAAAAAAGACCAGCTCTTAGTTCGTTATTCCATTCTACTGTTTTGTTTTTTCTGTATTGTTTATTTCTGCTCTCATCTTTATTTTTTCCCTTCTTCTGTAGGCTTTAGGCTTTGTTTGCTATTGCTTTACCAGCTCCTTTAGGTGTAGGGTTAGGTTGTGTATTGGAGACTTCTTGTTTCTTGAGGTAGGCCTGTATTGCTATGTCCTTCCCTCTTAGGACTGCCTTTGCTACATCCCAGACGTTTGGAGAAACATGTTTTCATTTTCATTTGTTTTATATTTCCTCCTTAATTTCCTGGTTGCTCCATTCATTCTCTAGTAGGATGTTCAGAATCTCCACGTATTTTTGGTCTGTCCAAATTTTTTCTTACTGTCGACTTCGAGTTTCTTAGCGTCGTGGTCTGAAAATGTCCAGGGTGTGATATCAAACTTCTTGTACCTGTTGTACCTGTTGATGGCTGATTTGTGGGCCATGATATGATCTGTTCTGGAGAATGTCCCATGTGCAGTTGAAAGGAATGTGTGTTCTGCTTTAGGATGAAATGTTCAGACTATATCTGTTGAGTCCTTGTGGTCCAGTATGTCAAGGCAATTGTTCCCCTGTTGATTTTCTTCATAGACGATCAGTCCATTGCCATCATTGGGTGGTAAAATCCCCTGTCATTGTATTATTATCAGTGAGTTCCTGTACGTTTGTCATTAATTGGTTTCTATATTTAGGTACTCCTATGTTTGCAGCATAAATATTTAGGTGTTTGAACTTTTTTAAAAAAAATAAATTTATGTTTTATTGTTGTTCAATTTACCAACAAGCAGAGTAACACCCAGGCTCATCCTGGCAAGTGCCCCCGTCAGAGCCCGTCACCCATTCACCCGCACCCCCTGCCCTCCTCCCCTTCCAGCATCCCTTGTTCCTTTCTCAGAGTCAGGAGTCTTTATGTTCTGTCTCCCTTTCTGATATTTCCCACACATTTCTTCTACATTCCCTTATATTCCCTTTCACTATTATTTATATTAACCAATTGAATGAGATGTTTGTCCTTCTCCGATTGACTTACTCCACTCAGCGTCAAACCCTCCAGTTTCATCCAGGTTGAAGCAAAAGGTGGGTATTTGTCGTTTGTAATGGCTCAGTAATATTCCATTGTATACATAAACCACATATTCCTTATCCATTCATCTTTCAAAGGACTCCAAGCCTCCTTCCACATTTTGGCTATTGTGGACGTTGCTGCTATGAACATCGGGGTGCAGGTGTCCCCGCGTTTCATTGCATCTGAATCTTTGAGGTAAATCCCCAACAGTGCAATTGCTGGGTCCTAGGGCAGGTCTATTTTTAACTCTTTGAGGAACCTCCAGACAGTTTTCCAGAGTGGTTGCACCAGTTCACATTACCACCAAAAGTGTAAGAGTCTTCCCTTTTCTCTGA
>NW_023330732.1:0-64102 GCF_011100685.1 Canis lupus familiaris | reverse complement strand
CCTTGCTGTCCTGGGCCTCCAGGCCTCTGCCTGTCCCGGGGAGGCCGAATCCTGGCTGTGTCCCGGGGCCCCGTGCTCTGGGGCCTTTGCTGTTGGATTCTCGCTCCCGGCTGCGCAGCCGCCTCTCCACAAAGCCGCCGCCCCAGCCCTTATGAGCTGCTCCTGGAGCCGCAGCCCCCTCCACACGGAGCCTCTTCCTCTGCCCTAGGCACCACCGCTCCTCCCAGGGACCCGCAGCCCTCTCCACAGAGGAGCACCGCCCGAGCCCCTCAGAGCTGCTCCTGGGTCATGCATGTGCCCTGCAGCTCTTCGGGAGCTCGATGCACTCTCTTGGGAGTGCAGGTGTCTGTTAGTGTCCCATGGAGCCCGAGGGTATCCCCGCCCTCCTGGGGTCCTGCTCTGAATCCCTGTAGGCCCATTCCACCCTGGAAGATTGGTGCATTTCCTGATTTTCTGGGACAGAGCTCTCCTGACCCGGGGGCACTCGGCCTAGCCTTAGCTCGGCTCCTCGTGGGTCCCGTCCCCCTTGGATGCCTTTTGTTTCTTTATTTCTTTTTCCCATCTTCCTACCTTGATAGTTGCACAAACTTTTTTCAGTGTAGCATTAGATCTGGTCTCTGTTTAAATCTCAGGCCAAATTCGTAGATTTTCAGGATGACGTGAAGGTTATCTAGGTAATTTGGTAGGGATAGGTGACTTGGGGACCCTACTCTTCCGCCATCTTGCCCCTCCTCCTGTATGTTGCCTTTTAGCATTGGTTGTTTCCTTCACTTTGCAGAAGCTTTTCAATTTGATGAAGTCCCAATAGGATGTTTGCTTTTGTTTCCCTCACCTCAGAGGCATATCTAGAAAGAACATCCAATGGCCAATGTCAAAGACGTTGCTGCCTATCTTTTCTTCTTTGTATAGTTTCAGGTCTCACATTTAGGTCTTTCATCCATTTTGAATTTATTTTTTATATATATGGTGTAAGAAAGTGGTCCAGTTTCATTCTTTTGCATGTGGCTGCCTGGTTTTCCCAACACCATTTGTTCTTATCCTGGGGTCAGGGTTAGGGTTTGTTGAAGAGACTGTCTTTCTGCCATTGGATATTCCTTCCTGCCTTGTTGTCCATTTTTGGAAAATAGATACATGTTTGTATCTTGTTTTAGCTTTCCATTCTGTTCTATTGATCTAAGTGTCTCCTGTTGGGAGATCCCTGATTGCTGATTCAGTTTCTTTGCTGGTTAACTGTTCAAATTTCTTATTTCTTCATTTTTCATTGTTGTGTATATATATATATATATATATATATATATATATATATATAGGAATTGATCAATTTCTTCCAGGTTCTAGGTTTCTGGCATAGAATTTTTCATCATATTCTCTTATTATCATTTGTATTTCTGTAGTGTTGGTTATTTCTCTTTTCTCATTTGTTATTTTATTTGGGTCCTTTCTCATCTTTTTATCTTTTTACTTTTTTAAAGATTTTATTTATGTATTCATGAGAGACACAGAGAGGCAGAGGTATAGGCAGAGGAAAAATGAGGCTCCATGCAGGGAGCCTGATGTGGGACATGATTCCCCAGGACCCCGGGATCATGACCTTAGCAAAGCACATGCTCATCATGCCCCCCCCCCCCGTAGGATGCTTCCTGCCCCTCTGCGCTCCTTTTTGGAACCCAGAAGGCACATCTCCGTGCCTCCAGCACCTCTGCAATTATGGCTTATAGTGTCTTCTATGTATCCTATTGGGGACCACACCGTCGTGTCTGTAAGCATCCAACTGCTGTTTGACAACATTGGGGGATTCCGACTTTTGTTGGTTTTGGGGAGTGTGTGTGTCTATTACATGCAGCTATCATGTGCAGCTATCTGATCCTCTGGCTGGGTAACCCAAACACCGACATGGTTGGCACAACATCTTTTCTGGTGCTGGCACTGGGCGGCTAGCTGGGCTCTCCTGGCTGACCCAAGGCTCGCTCGTGCAGTGACTTTACACTGGAGGGTCAGCTGAGCTGGAAGGTCCGGCTCCGCCACATTTATATGTCCGGCACTGGGTCCCACTGTGCCCCGGCTGCTTCTCTTCTCCCCGATGCCTCTCCAGCAGGGAGCCAGACCTCGGGGCCACCCTGGGGGGATCTCAGAGGAGCCGGGTGCCCATTTTGGGGAGCCATGGAGCTGGAGTAGGGGTGGTGATGGGGCTGTGGTTCCTCGGTACCCTGTGCTGCCTGGCCTTCATGCCGAGCCCCATGCTCACCCAGCCCCTACTCACTAGGGCGAGGAGGGTGCCCTCGACACGCTAGTGTGAGAGATCCTGCACCACAAGGTGTGCACACTGAGTCCACCTGGTGAGGGTGGCCCAGGTGTGTGAGCTGCAATTGTGGGACCCAGGAAATTTAACAAAAATCCCCTACCCCTGGACAAGCAGAGCAGGACTGATTCTATTTTGTGCTACACCCGCCACCTCCCCTATGACCCCCACATGACCTGCTTATGGTTTAAGGCGCTGCTCCAACCCAGTCAAGCCACTCGGCACACCCTAATCAGAAATCTGCTCATAAGAATGTAACCCTGCTTTGTGCCCACCAAAACTGTGGGCCGTTTCTGACCAAAGTAATATGCCAGGTCAAGTGGATCTCATAAGGTAAGGTGGATTTCAATCGGCCACCTGCGTGTGGACCGACATGACTGTGCAACTTTCTGTGTATCCCAAGGGCCACTGGCCCCTATAAAGCTGCTACGCATCTTAGTCTCAGGGTCTAAATCCCTGCTCCGCTGTGTCGGGTGCACTTTGACTCAAGCTCCAGCTTGTAAAGATATCCTCGGGAGTTTTCATCGGTGTCGGCTCATCGGTGGTTTCTTGGATTTGCAATCTTGGGCATAACACAAGGGCCTGCTGTCCTGACATCCCTTCCTGGGTCCCACTGACCGCCCCGCAGGCCCTCTGTTCCCCAGGCACACAGGCACAGAGATGCGGGGATGGCAGGAAGTGCCCCAGAAACCAGCCAGCCCCAGGCCCCTTGACAGAGGGAGCACAGACCTCCCAGGTCGCTTTACACAGACCCTGGTGACCTGAGGCTCCCTGGCTGTCACTCTGTCCCAGGCCCTCCTGGCCCATGGGACACAGGCTGAGTCCCAGGATAGTCTGTGGGGTCATGACCCTGGTGTCTGGCCGCCCTTGGAAGGCACGTGGGTACGTCAACTGTGTGTGCCTTGCAGTGCCCATGCAGGGGCTATTTGGGGCCTGGGTGTTGCCCCCTCCTCCTCTCTGTGGGTCTCTCCATGCCCCGTGCACAGAGTTCTGGGAGACACAGAAACAGGCTGGCTGTGCATTTTCACATCACAACACTTTATTGATCTTCTACAGCAAATGGGCTCAGAGCCCAGGGTGCGCGCCTTCCCCTGGGGAAGGAGACCATTCTGTCCTTTAGGAGAGGGCAAGAATCACATGGGTGGCGATGCGATTGCTGGAGTCCCCCACCTGGGAGCATGTGTGGACTCCGGGTGGGGGCGTGTGTCCTGAGGTTTCAGCCTGAGAGATGGTTCTGAGGACAGCAGAGCTGATCTTGACCTGTAGCTCATGGGTTCCTAGTTGGGTCCTTGCAGGGCAGCTGGACCCTAGCCTCGGGGCCCCTGGGGCCCCAGCAACTGGAAGAACCTGCGTCCTGGTGTGGGTGTGGGTGGAGCCCACCAGCCTACCTCTGCTCTCCCCAACCTTGGGTGTCCCGGGATCCCCAGGGCTGCCCTAGGTCAGTGACCTGGACCTGTGGGGCACGCCTAGGGCCCAGGAGGCCACATAAAGCTGTGAGAGGGCACGCTCAGCGTGGGGCCAGAATCCAGGACTGGACAGGGCTATCGGGGGCTGGATCCCATTAGTCTTTTTGTTGGGCCTGGGGCGGGGGCTCAAATCACACCCACCTACACAGAGCCCGGGGCCAGGCCAGTCCTGATCTCCCTGGGTTAGGGGCTGGTGTCCTGTGCAGGGTGTGCCGCCCTCCAGGACGGCCAGTGGGCGGAGGCAGGGCACAGTGCTTCCTCTGCACCACTCACCTGCACAAACCCTGTCTGGGGCTCCCTGTATTCCCTCCTCCCTGCAACTCCTGGGTACTCTATGGGACACCCGGGCTTCTGAAGGGAGTACGGTATCCAGAGAAACCCTGGGAGGCTGAGCATGTCCCACAGGGTGCACCTGCACCAGGTCCTTGCTGGGAGCTGATGGTGTGGTGGTGGTTGGTGTGGGGGCAGGGGTATGATGGTGGTGGAGTGTGGGGGATGGTGTAGGGGGATGGTGTTGTGGTATAGAGTGGGTGGGGATTATGTGGGGCTGTGTGGGTTTGAGGGGGATGGTGTAGGTGGGATGCCATTGAGGATGATGATGTAGGTGGATGGAGTGGCAGTGGGGAATGAGGGAGATGTCGTGGGGGGCCTGCGGACACAGGGTATCCCCTTCTTCTAAGATGCACAAGGAGACGTCTACACTTAAAGGAGACTCCAGTCTGGGGTTTTCTGTGACACCAGCCCCTGGGGCCGGGTGTGGTCAGTGAATGGCGCTGGCTGGACCAGGGCATTATCTGGGGTTCATCATACTATGTGTGTTTTCAAATTGCAAATTGTCTCAAATTAAATGCATAGAACTTAGAAACATGTAAAGCACCGAGAGTGGGTGTCACTCTGACCCGTTTGACCCTCATGGGATCGAAGTGTGTCCTGCTCCCGCCGTAGCCATTCTGCCTGGCACCCAGGTTCGGTTCTTTCCCCCCATGTCCCCACCCCATCCCCTGCTTCTCAGGGGGTCGTCCCTCACCCCTTTGGGGTTCAGCTCCCATGTCAACCCCTGGAGGCCCCATCCTGGTGGCCTCCTCATCCCCGAGGCCCTGGGTGTGGGGGCACAAATGTCATCCCCAACACCCTACCATGGAGCGATATGTTGTTGGCTGCTGTTCTGCCCCCCGCCTCAGAAGTCCCGTTTTCCCTACCCGGAATGCCCCAGTTCTCCCCTGGGTCCTGATCCCCCCTGGACCCTCAACCTCACCCTACTCCGTAGTAGTCCCAAAATATGATGTGACTGCCGAACGTCCTGTTGATATCCAGGTCCACCTGCGTGATGTCCCTGGAGGACACCAGGGCCTCCTCCTTCATTTCCTGTGGGAAAACCGGGTGGAGGAGCTGGCATCAGGGACACAGACCCCGACCTGTCACCAGGTGCTCTTCTGGGCAGGGAGCCCTGGGGCCACCATGGTAGTGTGTCCTGCCAAAACCTCCTTCCTTCCCCTGGGAGGCTGGGAACGGCGGGAGTGCCCACCGTGCCTGTGGAACTGTGTGAGGGCCTGTGCCGAGCTGTTGTGGGCGGGGACGTGACTGAGGGTCAGCATGGGTGGGAGGGGACAGGAGGTCAGTCCAGGTGGGGAGGGGTCATGGGGGTGTTGTGTCCAAGATGGCGAATCCGAGAAACCACTAAGGAGCCGACACCGATGCAAACACACGAGGGTTGTTTTACAAACTCGAGCATGGGTTCAAGTATATGCCACACAGTGGAACAGGGACTTGGACCCTGAGGAGGGTTTTAGATTAGATTCAAGGGCTGGTCTTGGGGACCTCCAGAAGGGCTGGAGGAATTCCTCAAGTTCTGTTTACATTTTGATATGCGGCCTTCAAGGGCATTGAGCTCTCTTCTCATTCTAAATTTTTAAAAAAATTTTTTTTATTTATGATAGTCACAGAGAGAGAGAGAGAGAGGCAGAGACATAGGCAGAGGGAGAAGCAGGCTCCATGCACCGGGAGCCCGACGTGGGATTTGATCCCGGGTCTCCAGGATCGCGCCCTGGGCCATAGGCAGGTGCCAAACTGCTGCGCCACCCAGGGATCACTCTCTTCTCATTCTAATTGGGGTTTCCAGCCCTTTGCTTAGGCTCAATTTTTATTCTATTGTGGGGCGTTCTAAGACATTAAGCTGTAAACTTTGTTTTTTTACAGTAACTGAAGTAATGCAAATTTCAGCTCTTCTTCACAGGGGCCTGGGATTGCTGGACGTGTGCTAATACTTAACTTAAAGTAGAATGGCCATAAAGTTCTCGGCCTCCACATAACCCGTCTCGTCCTTTCTAGCTCATGCCACTCTCCCTGGAGCTCCTAAGAGAGAAATTGCAAATGACTTCAGCGTGGCTACCTGTGTTGTGGGACAGGCCCAGGGATTTGAGATCAGGAAGACGTGGGCATGGGCGTCCCAGCTGTGCAGCAGGATTCCATGCTGCACACTCTTATTCCCTAAGGCTATCTTGACAACTGACTTTGTACATAGAAAAGTTCTCCTTTGTCTTTATTTTTTTTTCCTTTGTCTTTAAAAGTGCAGGAGGGAGTTAAAGCATTTTTTCTCTCCCCATCTGATTGCTCAGATTCCACTCTGAGACATATTTCCTGTTTCCAGGATAATTTAGTATCCATAATACTATGGTTAAAATATTCTGACACAAGTAATTCAAAGGGATGAGGGTTTCTCATCTCTTTCTTCACAGCTCAGTCACTCATCAGGAAATGCATCTTTATGGATTTGGAAATAATTGAGAGACATTATTACCAATGGTCCTATTATTATGTGAAGGATTCTTCCCAGAGATTCTTCCCCTGTTTCAACTGACACTGAAATACTATGAACTCTTTGGAAGTCAAATGTCAAGGAAATAAATGTTATACATTGCTAATTTTATTTTACTTTATTTTATTTTTTTAAAAGATTTTATTTATTTATTCATGATAGTCACAGAGGAGAGAGAGAGAGAGGCAGAGACACAGGCAGAGGGAGAAGCAGGCTGCATGCATTGGGAGCCCGACGTGGGATTCGATCCCGGGTCTCCAGGATCGCGCCCTGGGCCAAAGGCAGGCGCCAAACCGCTGAGCCAGCCAGGGATCTCCCCTACATTGCTAATTTTAAATGCACTTGCAATATGGTGTCTATTATAATAGAAGTATTTTTTTTAATTTTTATTTATTTATGATAGTCACAGAGAGAGAGAGAGAGGCAGAGACATAGGCAGAGGGAGAAGCAGGCTCTATGCATCGGAAGTCCGATGTGGGATTCGATCCCGGGTTTCCAGGATCGCGCCCTGGGCCAAAGGCAGGCGCCAAACCGCTGCGCCACCCAGGGATCCCTAATAGAAGTATTTTTATCTGATTTTTGCTATTTATTATCCTTTACTGCTTTTCAGGTTGAGAAGGCATTATGCGTGTTCATAAGTGTTTTTCTTTCCTTCTGATATAAAATTCTTACTTTGTAACCATCGAAGGAACTTTTTAAGAATAAGGCAAAAGATAATTCAACGATTCTTAAAATGTCTTCTCACTGGAGCCTGATTCATTTAAGTCAATTTTCAAATTAAATCTTATTTCTTAGAACGAAAACAAAGATTTATAGGGAAATTGAGAAGATAGTACAGAGAATTCTCATGCACTTGCACTCAATTTCTCCAAATATTGATATATTATATCAGTACGGTACAAATATTAGCTAATGAATCAATATTAAAATTTTCGCAATAACCAAAGACCATGCTTTATTCAGATTTCCTTAGTTTTTGCTAAATCACCATCCCTCATACCACACTCCATTTGTCCTCATGTTTTCTGAGGCTCCTCTGGATTGTGACAGTCTTTCAGCCTTTCCTTGTTGTTGTTGCCCTGGAACACTTTGAGAAGTAGAGTATTTTGTAAAATTTCCCTCAGCTGGGACATGTCTGGTGTTTATCTCATGATTGAACTGTTTTTGTGGATTATATACAGAGATATAATGCCATTTTCATTGTATCATATAAAGGATAGATAGAATCAACATGATTTATCAGTCTTGGTATCGATCTGATCATCTTTCTGAGGTAGTGTTTGTCAGGTTTCTCTGTAGTAAAGTGATTCTTTATTATTATTATTTTATTATTATTATTCTATTATCATTATTATTTTAAGTTTTTCATATTATGTTTTGTAGAAGGAAGTTACTATGTGTATTCCACACATAAGTTTGGGAAGCTATGCTCAGGAACTTGAGGGTAGAATGTATGCATATATTGTTTGAAAATCTTCTACATGGGAGATTTCTCTTCCCTCTGGGTTTGTCTGTTTATTTTTCAAAGATGCTATTTATTTATTTGAGATAGAGAGGAGTGAAAAACCTGTGCTAGAGGGGCAGAGGTTGAGGGAGAAGCCGGTTCCCTGCTGAACAGGGAGCCTTCCTTGGGACCTGGATCATGAACTGACCCTAAGGCAGAAGCTTAACTAACTGAGCCACACAGGTGCCACTCTTTCTTTCTTTCTTTCTTTCTTTCTTTCTTTCTTTCTTTCTTCTTTTTCTTTCTTTCTTCTTTCTTTCTTTCTTTCTTTCTTTCTTTTACTTAATAATAAATTTACTTTTTATTGGTGTTCAATTTGCCAACATACAGAATAACAACCAGTGCTCATCGCGTCAAGTGCCCCCCTCAGTGCCCGTCACACATTCACCCCCATCCCCGCTCTCCTCCCCTTACATCATTCCTAGTTTGTTTCCCAGAGTTAAGAGTCTTTATGTTCTGTCTCCCTTTCTGATATTTCCCACACATTTCTTCTCCCTTCCCTTATATTCCTTTCACTATTATCTATATTGAGAACATACAATATTTGTCTTTCTCTGATTGACTTACTTCACTCAGCATAATAACTTCCTGTTCCATTCTCGTTGAAGGAAATGGTGGGTATTTGTCGTTTCTAATGGCTGAGAAACCCCACCTTTCCTCTGTTTTAATCTTGGGGTCTCCCATGATATGAATGTTATTGTTTTAATAAGTGGCTGAGTTCCGAAGTCTGCCTTTGTGGTCCATAACCTTCCTTGTTTTTAAGGCTTCTACTTGGGACAGCATCTCAGTTATAGCATTTTTAACGTTGTCCTGACTAGATTTTAATTCTTTTCTTTCTACAGTAAGGGATTCTCTAGTTTTCTTCTGTGCTCTTTTTCCAGCCCAGATGCTATCTTTATAATCATTGTTTTAAACTGTAGTTAGACATCATATATTTGAATTGATGGACTTCCTGGCTGTGAGTACTACCACATATTATTTTTTGGAGGTGAATTTCACCATCTCATTATTTTTTCCAGAAAAGAAAGAAGGAAGAAAAAGGAAAACAAAGAAAAACAATAACAACTGCCCTCCCAAAATAAAAAACACCAGATGATTTTGGCCTGCTTGTTAAAGATTCTAAATTCCAAAATAAGAAACACAATTAAAGTACCATGATAGTAAAAATAATAAATATATAAGGTACATACATAAAAATTAAAATAAGGCAATTAATAAAAAAGAATCAAAGAAAATAAATGTAAATAATGCACAAAGTACAAAGGAAGCTGGACCCTACTTTCCAAGCAGAGCTGAAGCTCTGCAGCCTCTGTGGTCCAACACTTTGGTGGCAGCGAGTGGTCTGTGCGGGGTCTGGGGATTGGCCATGGCGCTGATTCTCAGGTGCACATCTACCTGGGAGATGCATCTGCGGGGTCAGAGGCGGGGTGGGAGTCAGCTTGTCTGGTCTCCAGCGGGCAGCGCTGTGCTGCTCCCTCAGACCAGGCCCAGATGGGCGGGATGCGGGTGGGGTCTCTGGGTCCTCTGGCTCTGGGGCTGAGCATCCTGCCACCCAGGCTGCAGGGGCCTCCAGAGAAGAGCCCCCAAGCCCCCGGGTCTCTGCCGCTTCTCTCAGAATCTTGTGTTCACTCTACCTGCGTCCGAGCTTCTTTTGGTTTTCTTTTTTTATCTCAGACTGTTGTGCCCAAGATTGCGAATCCGAGAAACCTCCGAGAAGCCAACACTGATGCAAACACACGAGGGTTTATTTACCACCTCGAGCTTGTGTCCAAGAATACCCGACAGAGCGGAGCAGGGACTTGGACCCTGAGGTGGGTTTTAGCTTAGTTTTAAGGGCTGATCTCGGGGACCTCCAGAATGGCTGGAGCAATTCCTCAAGTTCTGTTTACATTTTGATATGGGGCCTTCAAGGGTATTGAGCTCTGTTCTCATTCTAATAGGGGCTTCCTGCCCTTGGCCTGGGCTCAGTTTTGATTCAATAGTGGGGATTTCTATGACATTAAGCTGTAAAAATAAAAGGTTCCACACCTGGAAGGGGGACGTCACACTGTCCCTATATGCTGAAGATGCGGAACTAGAAACAGGCAACCCCAGAGCCTCCACCAAAACTTGTTAGAACTAAGGAGTGAGTTCAGTAAAGTCACGGGACACAAACTGACCCTACAGAGCAGAGTAGCCTTGCTGTGTCCCGACAATGAGCACTCAGGAAGCAAAGGAAGGACGTGAAGGTCTTCTCAGGAGTATCACGGAGAATAAATAATGAGACTGAACCAAAGGAGCACAAGCCTTGTGCACTGAGCCATACCAGGCTCTGGGAGGCTGTCCTAGACTCCTGGGGTGGGTGCCTCATCTTGTGAAAATGTCCACAGTTCCTGAAGCCACCCTCAGTTTCAATGTCATTACTATCAAAATCATGGTGGCAGACCTTAGAAATAGGAAAAAAAAAAACCGTAACATCCATCCTCCTCAACAAATAACCCTGGATAGCAAATCAGTATTGGAGAAGCAGTACAGAGTGAGACACAGCACTTTCCTATTTCCCCTGTTATGTCCCCACCCCTCCAGCGACCCTCAGTTCATTTCCTATCATTAAGAGTCTGTGTTTCCTGCATCTGTTTTGATCGTATTTGTCTTTCCTTCCGTTCACAATAGTTCATCTGCTTTGCTTCTTTAATTCCACCTATGAATGACACCACACGGTCATTCTCTTTCCCGAGTAACTTACTTCACTTAACATGATATCTTTAGTTCTATCCACATCATTGCAAATGGAAAGATCTCCTTCTCTTTGATAGCTGAGTACCATTTCTCTCTCTATGACCATCATCTATCTCCCATCCTCTCTATCCATCATCTGCCTCAGGGCCCGAGGTCCTCCCACAGTGTGGCTACTGTGGATCGAGCTGCGGTGGACATTGGGGTGCAGTTGTCCCACGTCTCACTGCATCTGTATCTTTGGAGTGAGCTCCAGGCTGTTCACCTGCTGGTCGCAGGGCGGCTCTATTTGTAACTTCCTGAGGGGCCTCCACACTGTTTCCAGGGTGGCTGCACCAACCCGCGGTCCCGCCCACAGTGGAAAACTGTTGAGTGAGTTTTGCAGGACGTGGTAAAAGTCTGGTCCACATTTCATTTCGCGTCCTGTGGGCTCCAATTCCTTGTCCTTAAGTATTTCTGGGGAAATCGGTTGTTGGGCTCCTTTTCAGTGAGATGTTTCCGAAGCTAACAGGCCCCAGCTGGAGCCTGAAAGGAGGCGGGTGGGGGACCATGGAGCACCTGCTGCCTCCTGCACAGCCTCCTGCAGCGCCTGAATGTCCCGCAGGGGGCGCCCGAGCCCAGGCCCCTCCCATGGGGCATGCATGTGCAGTAGGCCTCCTCTCCCTGCACTGACTGCCTGTGCTGGGGAGGCCTGAGGGGGACGTGTGGACGCATCTACGCTGATGAGCTGCAGCCTCTACAGGACCTGCGGGAAGTCTTCAGGGGGAAATTGGGTCGCATTCATGCTGACAGGAGCCCCGGTCTCCTCAGGAATCACGGTGAGGCTTTAGGAAGATGTGGGCCCGCATCCACCCTAACGGGAGCCCCTGGGCCGCCTCAGGAACTGCGGGGAGTCTTCAGGAAGATGTGGGCTCACATCCACAATGACAGGAGCCCTGAGCCACCTCAGGACCCGCGGGGAGTTTTCAGGAAATTGTGGGCCCGCATCCATGCTGACAGGAGCCCCAGAGCAGCCTCAGGACCCGCGGGGAGGCTTCAGGAAGATGTGGTGTCAGGTCCACTCTGGCAGGAGCTCCCAGGCCCCTCAGGACATAAGTTGAGGCTTCTGGAAGCTGGCGGCCGCATTCATGGTTACAGGAGCCCCGGCCTCCTCAGAAACCTCAGTGACGCTTCGGGAGGACTTGAGGCCACATGGACACAACAGGACACTGACTTCCTCTGGACCCCCAGTGTAGACTTGGGGAAATATGGGGATGCGTCGATGGGGACAGAAGTCCTCAACCTTGTCAGGGCCTGTGGAGAGGCCTAAGAAAAATTTGGGTGCCGCATCCACACTGACAGGAGTCTCCAGCCCTCTCAGAACCCACTGTGAAGGTTTGGGAAGATTATGGACCACATCCATGCTGACAGGAGCCCCCAGCTTCCTCAGGTCTTATGGTGAGGCTTGAGGAAAATGTGGGGCCACGTCAACCCTGACAGGAACCCCGTCCTCCTCAGGACCAGCACTTTGGCTTCAGGACATATGGAGTTTAGGATTTGGGGTTAGGGTTATGGTTAGTGTTAGGGTTGGGCTTAGGTTTGCAGTTAGGGTTAGGGTGTGAGTTAGAGTTAGGGTTTAGGGTTAGGGTTTGGTTTATAGTTAGGTCTAGGATAAGAAATAGGGCGAGAGTTAGGGTTAGGATAGGGGTTAGAACTACTGTTAGGGTTACTGTTTGGTTAGGGGTTAGGGTTAGGGACAGGTCAGGGTCAGGGTCAGGGTACGGTTTTGGAAGAGGGTAAGAGATACATTTAGGGAGTGGGTTAGGGGTTAGTTTTAGGGTAAGGGTTAGGGTACAGTTTGGGGTATGAGATAGGATTAGTATTAGAGGGTTAGGGTTAGGGTACAGGTTAAGGTCAGGAATAGGATTTGAGTACATTAAGTTAAGTTTAGGTTTAGAGGTTAGGGTTAGGGTTAGATTTAAGGTAGCGCTCAGGGTTAAGGGTTTAGAATAGGTTTAGGAGTTAGGGTGAGGTTTGGCAGGAAGGTTCAGTGAATGTGTTTCGGTCTTGGGGTTTGTGTTTGGTTTTCGATTAGTGATAGGTCTTGTTTAAGGTTTAGGTTAACATTAGGCTTAAGTGTAGTGTTAGGGTTATATCTGTGTATGGTTAGAGTTTGGGTCTTGGCATGTGCCTGCACCGAGACTCCTAGTATCTTGGGCAGTTTAGTTTTATGCACTCTATTTAGGTTTAGGGTTCAAAGATAGCCTGACTCCACCAAGTCAGTGGCTTCCCCAGAGAATCAAAATCCAGGCCTCTGTTGTGGTCAGAATAGACATGGCAGGCTTCTCCCGAGCTGAGCTAAGGCGGGGATTTGTGACTCTAAAGACTCTTTATTTGATTTTCAGTTGCCTTTCTGATTTTATCTCTTGTGCGCACATGTTTCATCAATACTATCAATTATTATTTTAAAGTTTTACTTGAATTCCTCTTTGTAAACACAGTATGATATAGTTTCAGGATTACCACATACTGATTCATCCCTTGGATACAACGCTGGTACTGGTCACAGGTGCCCTCCACTATCCCCATCGCCTGATTCCTCATCCCCCTCACCTTCCTCTAGTATTTATTAGTTTATTCTCTTGGGTTAATAGTGTGTTTTTTTATTTGCTCTCTCATCCCCCCCTCCGCCCCATTGTCAGTTTGTTTGGTTTCTTAAAATTCACATGTGAATGCAATTGTATGATATTTGGTATATGTCTTCCTCTGACTGAGTTCATTTAGCATAAGTCCTTTCCCCTTCTCCCACGTCATTGTAAATGGCTTCATTTCTTCCCTTCTGATGACCGAGTGATGTCGCAGTGTGTATATTTACCACATCGTCTCTGCCCATTCATCTGTCGATGGACATCTGGGCTCTATACACAGTTTCACTGTTGTTAATAACGCTGCTACCAACACTGGGCTACGTGTTCCTCTTCGAATCTACTAAACTACTTTTGTATCCTCAGGGTAAATACCTAGCTGTGCAATTTTGGAATCATAGGGTAGCTCTATTTTTAACTTCTTCTTTTATATTTTTTTATGATAGTCACAGAGAGAGAGGCAGAGACACAGGCAGAGGGAGAAGCAGGCTACATGCACCGGGAGCCCGATGTGGGATTTGATCCCGGGTCTCCAGGATCACGCCCTGGGCCAAAGACAGGCACCAAACCACTGCGGCACCCAGGGATCCCCTATTTTTAACTTCTCCAGGACCCTCCAGACTGTTCCACATTGGCTGCAAATTTACTTATTTATTTATGAGAGACAAAGAGAGGCAGAGTTATAGACACAGGGAAATTGAGGCTCCATGCGAGGAGCCTGATGTGGGACTTCATTCCCCAAGACCCTGGGATCATGACCTGAGCCAAAGCACATGCTCAACCACTGAGGCACCCAGGTGCCTTGCTGATTCAATTCCTTTGCTAGTTATGGGTCTGTTCACATTTTCTATTTCTTCCTATTTCAATTTTGCTCATTTGCACTTTTCTGGGGATTTGTCCATTTCTTCCAGGTCTCCCAGTATGTTAGCATATAATCTTTCATAGTATCCCTTATAATTGTCTAATTTTTCTGGTGTTGATTGTCATCTCTCTTCTCTCATTTGTGGTTTTATTTATTTAGGTATTTTCTCTTTTCTCGTTGATAAGGCTGGCTAGGGCTTGATCCATTTTCTTAATTATTTTGAAGAACCATCTCTTTGTTTCGTTATTACATTCTACTGCTTTGTTGTTTCTGTATTGTTTATTTCTCCTCTCATCTTTATTTTCCCCTCTTCTATAGGCATTAGGCTTTGTTTGCTATTCCTTTTCCAGCTCCTTAAGGTGTAGGGTTAGGCTGTGTATTGGAGACTTCTTCTTTCTTGATGTAGGCCTGTATTGCTATGTACTTCCCTCTCAGGACTCCCTTTGCTACATCCCAGAGGTTTGGAGAAACATGTTTTCATTTTCATTTGTTTTAAATTTCCTGTTTAATTTTCTGGTTCCTCTATTCATTCTCTCGTAGGATGTTCATAATCTCCTCGTATTTTTGATCTGTCCAAATTTTTTCTTACTGTTGCCTTCGAGTTTCATAGCGTCGTGGTCCAAAAATGTACAGGGTGTGATATCAACCTTCTTGTACCTGTTGTACCTGTTGAAGGCTGATTTGTGGGCCATGATATGATCTGTTCTGGAGAATGTCCCATGTGCACTTGAAAGGAATGTATATTCTGCTTTAGGATGAAATGTTCAAACTATATCTGTTGAGTCCCTGTGGTCCAGTGTGTCAAAGCTATTTTCCCCTTGTTGATTTTCTGTATAGACGATTGGTCCATTGCCATATGTGGTTGTTAAAATCCCCTGTCATTGTATTATTATCAGTGACTTTCTGTATGTTTGTTGTTAATTGGTTTCTATATTTAGGTACTCCCATGTTGGCAGCATAAATATTTAGTTGTTTGAACATATTTTTAAAAATAAATTTAATTTTTATGGTGTTGAATTTACCAACAAACAGAATAACACCCAGTGCTCATCCCCGCAAGGGCCCCCCTCAGTGCCCTTCACCCATTCATCCGCACCGCCCGCCCTCCTCCCCGCAAAGCATCCCTAGTTCCTTTCTCAGAGTTAGAGTATTTATGTTCTGTCTCCCTTTCTGATATTTCCCACACGTTTCTTCTCCATTCCCTTAAATTCCCTTTCACTATTATTTATATTCTCCAAATGAATGAGAACATAAACTGTTTGTCCTTCTCCGATTGACTTACTTTAGTCAGCATAATACCCTCCAGTTTCATCCACATTGAAGCAAATGGTGGGTATTTGTCATTTCTAATGCCTAAATAATATTCCATTTTATACATAAACCTCATCTTCTTTACACTTTCATCTTTCAATGGACACCAAGGCTCCTTCCACAGTTTGGCTATTTTGGACATTCTGTTATAAACATCAGGATGCAGGAGCCCCGGCGTTTCCTTGCATCTGAGTCTTTGGGGTATATTCCCAAAGGTGCAATTGCTGGTTCGTCGGGCAATTCAATTTTTATCTCTTTGAGGAACCTCCACTCACATTATTAATTCTGCCAATCCATGAGTATGGAATATATTTTTCCATCTTTTTGTGTCTTCTTCAATTTCTTTCAGAGGCGTTCTATTGTGTTTATGGTTGAGATCCTTTACCTCCTTGGTTAGGTTTTTTCCTAGGTATTTTGTGCTTTGGGGTGCATGTGTAAATGAGACTGACTCCTCAATTTTTATTTCTTCAGCCTCATTGTTAGTGTATTGAAATGCCATTGATTTCTAGGCATTGATTTTGTATCCTGCCATGCTACCAAATTGCTGTATGAGTTCTAGCAATCTTGGGGGGGAGGCTTTTGGGTTTTCTGGTAGAGTATCATGTCATCGGCGAAGAGGGAGAGTTTGACTGCTTCTTTGCCAATTTGAATGCCTTTATTTCTTTTTGTTGTCTGAATGCTGAGGCTAGGACTTCCAGTACTATGTTGAATAGCAGTGGTGAGAGAGAACATCCCTGTCTTGTTCCTGATCTTTGGGGAAATGCTCCCAGTGCTTCCACATTGAGAATGATATTTGTTGTGGGCTTTGCGTAGATGGCCTTTATGATGTCGAGGAATGTTCCCTCTATCCCTACGCTCTGAAGTGTTTTGATCAGCAATGGATGCTCTACTTTGTCAAATGCTTTCTCTGCATCTAATGAGAGGATCATATGGTTCTTGATTTTTCTCTTGCTGATACGATGAATCACAGTGATTGTTTGACAAGTGTTGAACCAGCCTTGTGTCCCGGGGATAAATCCTACTTGGTCATGGTGATTAATTTTCTTAATGTACTGTTGGATCCTATTGGCTAGTATCTTGTTGAGAATTTTTGCATCCATGTTCATCAGGGATATTGGTCTGTAATTCTCCTTTTTGGTGGGGCCTTTGTCTGGTTTTGGAATTAAGGTGATGCTGGCCTCATAGAAAGAATTTGGAAGTACTCCATCTCTTTCTATCTTTCCAAACAGCTTTAGTAGGAGACGTGTGGTTTCTTCCTTAAATGTTTGATAGAATTCCCCTGGGAAGCCATCTGGCCCTGGACTTTTGTGTCGTGGGAGGTTTTGGATGACTGCTTCAATTACCTCCCTGGTTATAGGCCTGTTTAGGTTTTCTATTTCTTCCTCTTCCAGTTGTTAGTTTGTGGCTTTCCAGGATTGCGTCCATTTCTTCTAGATTGCCTAATTTTTTGGCGTATAGCTGTTCATAATATGTTTTTAAAATCGTTTGTATTTCCTTGGTGTTGGTAGTGATCTCTCCTTTCTCATTCATGATTTTATTAATTTGAGTCTTCTCTATCTTCTTATTAATCTGTTTGGCTAATGGTTTATCTATCTTATTAATTTGTTCAAAGAACCATCTCCTGGTTCTGTTGATCTGTTCCACATTTCTTCTGGTCTCGATTTCCTTGAGTTCTGCTCAAATTCTAATTAAGTCTCTTCTTCTGTTGGGTGTAGGATATATCTGTTTTTTCTTTCTAGCTCCTTTATGTGTAAGGTTAGCTTTTGTATTTGAGTTCTTTCCAGTTTTTGAATGGATGCTTGTATTGCGATGTATTTCCCCCTTAGGAATGCTTTTGCTGCATCCCAAATATTTTGAACGGTTGTATGTTCATTCTCATTAGTTTCCATGTATCTTTTTAATTCTTCCTTAATTTCCTGGTTGACTCTTTCATCTTTTAGCAGAATAGTCTTTCACCTCCACGTGTTTGAGGCCCTTCCAAACTTATTGTTGTGATTTAGTTCTAATTTCAAGGCATTATGCTCTGAGAATCTGCAGGGGATGATCCCAGTCTTTTGGTATCGGTTCAGACCCGATTTGTGACCCAGTATGTGGTCTATTCTGGAAAAGTTCTGTGTGCAATTGAGAAGAATGTGTATTCAGTTGAGTTTGGATGTAAAGTTCTGTATATATCTGTGAAATCCATCTGGTCCAGTGTATCATTTAAAGATCTCATTTCTTTGGAGATGTTGTGCTTAGAATAACTATCAAGTATAAAATGGGCTAGATTGAAGTCACCAAGCATAAGATAAGTATTATCTAAGTATTTCTTCACGTTTGTTATTAATTGGTTTAAATATTTGGTAACTCCCACATTTGGGGCATATATATTGAGGTTCGTTAAGTCCTCTTGTTGGATAGATCCTTTAAGTATGATGTGTCTCTCTTCATCTCTCATTTCAGTCTTCGGGGTAAATTTTAGTTTCTCTGATATAAGAATGGCTACCCCTGCTTTCTTTTGAGGACCGTTTGAATGGTAAATGGTTCTCCAAACGTTTATTTTCAGGCTGTAGGTGTTCTTCTGTCTAAAATGAGTCTCTTGTAGACAGCAAATAGATGGGTCCTGCTTTTTTTATCCAGTCTGAAACCCTGCGCTTTTTTTTAAATTTTTATTTATTTATGATAGTCACAGAGAGAGAGAGACAGGCAGAGACATAGGCAGAGGGAGAAGCAGGCTCCATGCAACGGGGAGCCCGACGTGGGATTCGATCCCGGGTCTCCAGGATCACGCCGTGGGCTAAAGGCAGGCGCCAAACCGCTGCGCCACCCAGGGATCCCCACCCTGCGCTTTTTGATTGGGTCATTAAGCCCGTTCACGTTCAGAGTTACTATCGACAGATATGAGTTTAGTGTCATCATGATATCTATTCAGTCCTTGTTTTTGTGGATTTTTCCACTGAACTTCTTCTGAAAGGGGAATTTTAAGAGTCCCCCTTAAAATTTCTTGCAGAGCTGGTTTGGCGGTCACATATTCTTTCAGTTCCTGTCTGTCTTGGAAGCTCTTTATCTCTCCTTCCATTTTGAATGAGAGCCTTGCTGGATAAAGTATTCTTGGTTGCAGGTTCTTCTCATGGAGGACCCTGAATATATCCTGCCAGCCCTTTCTGGGCTGCCAGGTCGCTGTGGAGAGGTCTGCTGTTACCCTAATTCTCCTCCCCATAAAGGTCAGGGATTTCTTGTCTCTTGCTGCTTTAAGGATCTTCTCTTTATCTTTGGAATTTGCAAGCTTCACTATTAAATGTCGAGGTGTTGGACGCTTTTTATTGATTTCATGGGGGTATCTCTCTATTTCCTGGATCTGGATGCCTGTTTCCATTCCCAGATTAGGAAAGTTTTCAGCTCGGATTTGTTCAAATACATATTCTGGGCTTCTGTCCCTTTCGGTGCCCTCGGTACCCCCAATTACACATAGGTTTTTCTTCCTCAGGCTTTCGTTTATTTCCCTTAATCTGTCTTCCTGGTCTCTTAATTGTCTGTCTCTTTTTTCCTCAGTTTCCCTCTTTGTCATGAACTTGTCTTCTATGTCACTCCCTCGTTCTTCCACCTCATTAACCCTCATCGTTAGGACTTCTAGTTTGGTTTGCATCTCATCCAATTGATTTTTACTTTCTGCCTGATTGGATCTAAATTCTGCAGTCATGAAGTCTCTTGAGTCCTTTATGCTTTATTCTAGAGCCACCAGTAGCTGTATAATAGTGCTTCTGAATTGGCTTTCTGACATTGAATTGTAATCCAAATTTTGTAACTCTGTGGGAGAGAGGATTGTTTCTGATTCTTTCTTTTTGTGGTGAGGTTTTCCTTCTAGTCATTTTGCTCAGTGCAGAGTGGCCAAAAACAAGTTGAATTTGGAAAAGGAGAAAAAGAGTAGAGAGAAAGAATGAAAGAAAAGAGAAAAATAAAAAAGAAAAAAGGAAGAAAATAGGAAAAAAGAATAAAAGAGAAAGAAAAAGAAAGAAAGGGGGAGAAAAAAAGGTGGGGGAAGCAATCAGAATTAAAAAAAATGGGGGGAGTATCTTCTGATTCTGTAAACTTTAAGTCCCTTGACATTCCCTTGGAACTTGTCCGTCTAGCTGGTCTTCTGGGTGAGGGGCTTGTTGTGCTGATTTTCAGGTGTTAGCCCTTGGGACAGCTCCTCTCCCCCTGCCTGGTGTAGCGCTCAGTGGGGGTTGTTTACCCCGTGAAGCCCAAGGAGGAACAACCCCAGTGACAGTGGCCAGGTCTGAAAACCGGTATTCAACCCCCACAGTAATTCCAGAGCAGTCCATCTGCAGGGCCTGGGGGCCCGGGGTGGGGCTGCTGATCTGCGGAGCTCTTGGCAGGAGCATCCTTACTGTCCTGGGCCCTCTGGGCCTCTGCCTGTCCCGGGGGAGGCCAAATCCTGGGCTGTGTCCCAGCGCCCTGTTCTCCGGAGGCTGTGCTGTTGGATTCTCGTTCCCAGCCTTGCAGCCACCTCTCCATGTAGCTGCCGCCCAAGCCCCTCTGAGCTGCTCCAGGAGCTACTACCTCTGGCCCAGGCCCCGCCACCTAGCTGCTCCCAGGGACCCGCAACCCCCTCCACACAGAGCCACCACACGAGCCCCTCAGAGCTGCTCCTGGGTCAATCCATGTGCCCTGCAGCCCTTAAGGAGCTAGATGCACTCTCCTGGGAGTGTCCCATGGAGCCCGAGGGTATCTCTGCCCTCCTGGGGTACTGCTCTGAATCCTTGTGGGCGCCATTCCACCCTGGAAGACTGGTGCAGCTCCTCCTGTCTGATACAGAGCTCTCCTGACCGGGGGACACTCGCCCTGGCCTTAGCCTGGCTCCTCGTGCGGCCTCTTCCCCTTGGATGCCTTTTGTTTCTTTAGTTCTTTTTCCCATCTTCCTACCTTGATAGAAGTGTGAACTTTTCTCACTGTAGCATTCTATCTGGTCTCTGTTTAAATCTCAGGTCGAATTCCTAGATTTTCAGGATGATTTGAAGGTTATCTAGGTAATTTGCTGGGGACAGGTGACTTGGGGACCATTCTCTTCCGCCATCTTGCCCCTCCTCCTGTATGTTGCCTTTTAGCTTTGGTTATTTCCTTCACTTTGCAGAAGCTTTTCAATTTGATGAAGACCCAATATTATTTTTGCTTTTGTTTCCCTCACCTCAGAGGCATATCTAGAAAGAAGATCCAATGGCCAATGTCAAAGATGTTGCTGCCTATCTTTTCTTTTTTGTATGGTTTCAGGTCTCACATTTAGGTCTTTCATTCATTTTGAATTTATTTATTTTTCTTTTTTTAAATATTTTTTTAAATTTTTATTTATTTATGATAGTCACAGAGAGATAGAGAGAGAGGCAGAGACACAGGTAGAGGGAGAAGGAGGCTCCATGCACTGGGAATCCGATATGGGATTCGATCCCGGGTCTCCAGGATCGGGCCCTGGGCCAAAGGCAAGCGCCAAACCGTTGTGCCACCCAGGGATCCCGAATTTATTTTTTATATATATGGTGTAAGAAAGTGGTCCAGTTTCATTCTTTTGCATGTGGCTGCCTGGTTTTCCCAACACCATTTGTTCTTATCCAGGGGTCAGGGTTAGGGTTCGTTGAAGAGACTGTCTTTGTGCTTTGGATATTCCTTCCTGCCTTGTTGTCGATTAATGGATCATAGAGTTATAGGTTTGTATCTGGTTTCGGCTTTCCATTCTGTTCTATTGATCTAAGCGTCTCCTGTTGGGAGATCCTTGATTGCTGATTCAATTTCTTTGCTGGTTATCTGTCTGTTCAAGTTTCTTATTTCTTCCTTTTTCATTTTGCTATGTTATATATTTCCAGGAATTGATCTATTTCTTCCAGGTTCTAGGTTCCTGGCATATAATTTTTCATAATGTTCTCTTATAATCGTTTGTATTTCTCTAGTGTTGGTTGTTATTTCTCTTTACTCATTTGTGATTTTATTTGGGTCCTTGCTCATCTTTTTATCTTTTTCTTTTTTAAAGATATTATTTATGTATTCATGAGAGACACAGAGAGGCAGAGCTATATGCAGAGGGAAACTGAGGCTCCATGTGGGGAGCCTGATGTGGGACTTGATTCCCCAGGACCCCGGGATCATGACCTGAGCCAAAGGAGATGTTCAACCAATGAGGCACCCAGGTGCATTGCTGATTCAATTCCTTTGCTAGTTATGGGTCTGTTCACATTTTCTATTTCTTCCTATTTCAGTTTTACTCATTTGCATATTTCTAGGCATTTGTCCATTTCCTCCAGGTCTCCCAGTATGTTAGCGTATAAGTTTTCATAGTATTCCCTTAAAATGCTCTTATTTTTCTGGTGTTGATTGTGATCTCTCTTCTCTCATTTGTGGTTTTATTTATTTAGGTATTTTCTCTTTTCTCATTGATAAGGGTGAGTAGGGCTTGATCCATTTTCTTAATTGTTTTGAAGAACAGACCCTTTGTTTTGTTATTCCATTCTACTGCTTTGTTATTTCTGTATTGTTTATTTCTGCTCTCATCTTTTTTTCCCCTCTTATATAGCCTTTAGGCATTGTTTGCTATCCTTTTCCCAGTCCTGAATGTGTAGGGTTTGGCTGTGTATTGGAGACTTCTTGTTTCTTGAGGTAGGCTTGTATTGCTATGTACTTTCCTCTTAGGACTACCTTTGCTACATCCCAGAGGTTTGTAGAAACATGTTTTCATTTTCATTTGTTTTAAATTTCCTCTTTAATTTCCTGGTTGCTCCATTCATTCTCTAGTAGGATGTTCATAATCTCCACGTATTTTTGGTCTGTCCCAATTTTTTCTTACTGTCAACTTTGAGTTTCATAGCGTCCTGGTCCGAAAATGTGCAGGGTGTGATATCAACTTTCTTGTACCTGTTGTACCTGTTGAGGGCTGATTTGTGGGCCATGAATGATCTGTTCTGGAGAATGTCCCATGTGTACTTGAAAGGAATGTGTATTCTGCTTTAGGTTGAAATGTTCAGAGTATATCTGTTGAGTCCCTGTGGTCCAGTGTGTCAAGGCTATTTTTCCCTTGTTAATTTTCTGTATAGACGATTGGTCCATTGCCATAAGTGGTTGTTAAAATCCCCTGCCATTGTATTATTATCAGTGAGTTTCTGTATGTTTGTTTTTAATTGGTTTCTATATTTAGGTACTCCCATGTTCGCAGAAAATAAATATTTAGTTGTTTGTTCTTATAGAGAGTCTTTTTAATTATGAAATAATGCCCTTCTTCATCACTTCTTACAGTATTTGTTCTTTTTTTTGAAATATAAATATTTTATTTATTTATTCATGAGAGATACACAGAGAAGCAGAGGTAGAAACATAGGCAGAGGGAGAGGTAGGCTCCCCAAAGGGAGGCTGATCCTGGGATCCCAGGATCACACCCTGAGCCGAAGGCAGATGCTCAACCACTGAGCCACCAGGTGTCCCCCAGAGTTTGGTTTCAAATCTCATTTGTCTTATATAAGTATGGGTCCTCCAGCTTTTGTTTGATATCCATAGCGTGGTAGATGATTTTCCCTCCCCTGTCAATCTGCTGGTGTCTATAGGTGTAACGTGAGCATCTTGTAGGCAGCATACAGATGGATCTTGTTTTTCTAATAACGATTTTATTGATGAGAAAGAGAGAGAGAGAGAGAGAGAGAGAGAGAGAGAAGCAGAAAATTAGGCAGAGAGAAAAGCATGCTCCCTACCAGGAGCCCAATATGGGACTCGATCCCAGACTCCAGAATCACAGCCTGAGTCAAAGGCAGATGCTCAACCCCTTGAGCCACACAGGCATCCTGGATCATGTGTTTTAAGCCACTCTGATACCCTATATCTTTTGATTGAAGCATTTAGTCTATCAGCATTCAGAGTGATTATTCAAAGATATGAACTTTGTGCCTTTGTGTTACCGGAAGAGTTGATGTTTCTGGTGATGTTCTCTGGGCCTTTCTAGTCTTTGTTGCTTTTGTTCTCTTTTTTTCCCCCACTAGAAGAGTCCCTCTTAAAATTCCTTACTGGAATGTTTAAGTGGTCATGAACTCCTTTATATTTTGTCTGTCTGGGAAAATTGTTCTCTCTCCTTCTCTCCTGAATGACACCCTTGCTGAAGCAAGAATTCATACAAATTGGATTCCAATAAAAAGAAATTTAAAAACATAAAATAAATTTTTGGTCTTATGATTGAGGAAAATGGCATGTAGGAGGAAAACCAGAAGCTGAAAGAGAGGAGGACAGATTTCTCCATCTGTAGCCTTCACAGCGACATGATGACCTTTCCAAGGAGGAGCCTCCCCTCCGTAGGATGCTTCCTTCCCCTCTGTGCTCCTTGTTGGAACCCAGCAGGCACATCTCTGTGCCTCCAGCACCTCTGCAGTCGTGGTTTATTGCAGTCTTCCATGTATCCTATTTGGGACCACAGCGTCGTGTATAGAATCATCCGGCTGGTGTTAGACAACATTGGGGGGATTCCGACTTTTGTTGGTTTTGTGGTGTGTGTGTCTCTATCACATGCAGCTATCATATGCAGGTATTGGATCCTCTGGCTGGGTCACCCAAATGCCAAAACGGTTGGCACATGATTTCTGGTGCTGGCGCTGGGCAGATACCTAGGCTCTCCTGGCAGATCCAGGGCTCGCTCGTGCAGTGACTTTCCGCTGGAGGGTTAGCTGAGCTGGAAGGTCCGGCTTGGCCATATTCTCATGTGGGGCAGTGGGTCGTGCCATGCGCTGGCTGCTTATCTTCTCCCGGATGCCTCTCCAGCAGGGAGCTAGACCTCGATGCCACCCTGGGGGGAGCTCCTGAGGAACTGGGTGCCCATGACGGGGGGCGCAGGGGCTCCCTGTGTGTGGGAGTTGGGGTGGGGATGGGGCTGTGGTTCCTCGGTCTGCTGTGCTGCCTGGCCTTCAGGCCGAGTCCCATGCTCACCCAACCCCTACTCACTCAAGGAGCAAGGAGGGTGCTCTCCACACTCTGGTGTGAGAGATCCCACACCACAAGGTGTGCACGATGAGTCCACCTAGTGAGGGTGGCTCAGGTGTGTGAGCTGCAAGTGTGGGACCCAAGAAATTTTACAAAAATCTCCTAGCCCTGGACAAGCAGTGCAGGACTGTTTCCGTTTTGTGCTACACCAGCCATCTCCAGGATGACCCCCACATGACCTGCTTATGGCTTAAGGCACTGCCCCAACCTAGTCAGGCCGCTGGGCTCACCCTAATCAGAAATCAGCTCATAACAATGTAACCCTGCTTTGTGCCCCCCAAAACTGTGCCCCGATTCTGACCAAAGTAATACGCCAGCTCAAGTGGATACTATAGGGTAAGGTGTAATTCAATCGGCCACCTGCGTGTGAACTGACATGACTGTGCAACTTTCTGCATATGCATGTGCACTGGCCCCTATAAAGCTACTACGCCTTTTAGTCTCAGGGTCCAAGTCCCTGCACTTCTGTGTCGGGTGCACTTGGACAGAAGCTCCAGCTTGTAAAGAAACCCTTGGGAGTTTGCATCGGTGTTGGCTCCTCGGTGGTTTCTTGGATTCACCATCTTGGGCAGAACACAAGGGACTGCTGTCCTGACATCCCTTCCAGGGCCATGCTGACCACCGTGCAGACACTCTCTGCCCCAGGCACACAGGCACAGGGTAGATGGGTGGAGGAATTGCCCCGGAACCCAGCCAGCCCCTGCCCCCTGGACAGAGGGAGCACAGACCTCCGGGTGGCTTTGCACAGACCCTGGTGACCTGAGGCTTCCTGGCTGTCACTCTGTCCCACCCCTCCTGGCCTGCGGGGCACAGCCTGAGTCCCAGTAAAGTCTGTCAGGTCCTGACCCTGGCGTCTGGCCGCCCCTGCAAGGCACATGGGGAAGTCGGCTGTTTGTGTATGGCAGCGCCCCTGCAGGGGCTGGTGGGGCCTGGGTTGTGCCCCCTCTTCCTCTCTGAGGGTCTCTCTAAGCCCCATGCACAGTTTTCTGGGAGACACAGAAATGAGCTGGCTGTGTATTTTCCCACCACAACACTTTATTTACTTTCTACAGCAAATGGGTTCAGAGCCGAGGGTGCGTGCCTTCCCTGGGGAGGGAGACCATTCTGTCCTTTAGGGGAGGGCACGTATGACATGGGTTGGGGGGGCGGGTGCTGGAGTCCCCCACCTGTGAGCATGTGTGGAATCCAGGTGGGGACATGTGTCCTGAGGTTTTAGCCTGAGAGACGGTTCTTAGGACAGCAGAGCTGACCTGGACCTACAGCCCATGGGCTCCTGTGATGGGTCCTCGAAGGGCACTTGGTGTCCGGCCTCAGGGTCCTTGGGGCCCCAGCACCTGGAGCAGCCTGCCTCCTGGTGTGGGTGCGGGTGGGGCCCACCGGCCTACCCTTGCCTCCCCACCCAGGAGTGTCCCAGGATCCACAGGGCACCCTAGGTCAGCGACCTGGATCTGTGGGGTACACCCAGGGCCCAAGAGGCCACATCCAGTTGTGAGAGGGCTCGCTCAGCCCGGGGCCAGATTCCAGGGCTGGCCAGGGCCATGGGGGGCTGGATCCTATTAGTCTTTGTGTTGGTTCTGGTGGGGGCTCAAATCAACTCAGCCCCCACAGAGCCCAGGGCCAGGTCAGCACGGGTCCCTATGGGTTAGGGCCTGGTGTCCTGTGCTGGGTGTACCGCCCTAAATGAGGGACAGTGGGTAGAGGCAGGGCATGACGCATCCTCTGCACCACTCAGGTGCACCCACCCTGTCGGGGGCTCCCTGTCTTTCCTCCTCCCTGCAACACTTGGGTACACTATGGGACACCCGGGCTTCTAATGGGATCAGGGTATGCCGAGAACCCTGGGGAGGCTGAGCATGTCCCACAGGGGGCACCTGTACTGGGTCCTTGCTCGGAGTAAATGGTGTGGGGGTAGATGGTGTGGGGGCAAAAGTATGATTGTGGTGGAGTGTGGGGATGGTGTAGGGGGGATGGTGTTGTGGTATAGTCTGGGTGGGGATTGTGTGGGGCTGTGTGGGTGTGAGGGGGATGGTGTAGGTGGGATCCCATTTTGCATGATAATGTAGGGGAATGATGTGGGAGTGGGGAATGAGCGGGATGTCGTCGGGGGCCTGTGGACAGAGGGTATCTCCTTCCCCTAAGATGCAGAAGGAGACTTCTACAGTTAAAGGCGAACCCAGTCTGGGATTTCTTGTGACACCTGCCCCTGAGTCGTGGTGTGGTCAGTGCAGGGCCCTGGCTGGACTGGGGGCATTATCTGGGGGTCATCATAATTTGTATGTTTTCAAATTGCAAATTGTCTCAAATTAAATGCATAGAATTTAGAAATATATAAAGCACTGAGAGTGGGTGTCACTCTGACCTCATCTGACCCTCATGGGATCGATGTGTGTCCTGCTTCAGCCATGGCCATGCTGCTTGGCCCCCAGGTCCAGTTCTTGCCCCCACGTCCCCCACCCCATCCCCTGTTTCTCAAGGGGCTGTCCCTCTCCCCTATGTTGTTTGGCTCCTATGGCAACCCCTGGAGTCCCCATTCTAGTGGCCTCCTCATCCCTGAGGCCCCAGGGGTGTGGGCACGGTGGTCATCCCCATCACCCTACCATGGAGTGGTGACTTGACTCCTGTTGCTCCCCTGGCCTCAGAGAACCCGTTTTCCCTACCCAGAAGCCACCGGGGCCCCGAAGACCCCTGGCCCAGCAGCCTCACCTGACCCCTAGCAGTCCTAAAACATGATGTGGCTGCCCAACATCCAGTTGACGTCCAGGTCTACCTGCGTGATGTCCTAGAAGGAGACAAGGGCGTCCTCCTTCATTTCCTGTGGGAAAACCGGGGAGGAGGAGCAGGTGTCAGGGACACAGACTTGACCTCTCACAAGCTGCTATGCTGGGCAGGCAGCCCTGGGGCCACCATGGGAATGTGTCCTGCCGAAACCTCCTTCCTTCCTCTGGGAGGCCAGGGAAGGCGGGAGTGCCCACCATGCCCTTGGGACCTGTGTGATGGCCTGTGCCCAGCTGTTGTGGTTGGGCAGGTGACTGAGTGTCACCCTGGGTGGGAGGGGATAGGGGTTCAGCCCAGGTGGGAGGGGACATGGGGGTGTTGTGCCCAAGATTGCGAATCCGAGAAACCACTAAGGAGCTGACAGCAATGCAAACACACAGGGTTGATTTCCAAACTTGAGCTTGCATCCAAGTACACCCAACACAGCGGAGCAGGGACTTGGACCCCGAGGTGGGTTTTAGCTTAGTTTTAAGGGCTTGTCTCGGGGTTCCTCCAGAAGGGCTGGAGCAATTCCTCAAGTTCTGTTTATATTTTGATATGGGTAAAGGGCATTCAAGGGCATTGAGCTCTGTTCTCATTCTAATAGGCACTTCCAGCCCTTGACGTGGGCTCAGTTCTTATTCTATTGTGGGGGCTTTCTAGGACATTAAGCTGTAAACTTTTGTTTTTTTTCCTGTAACTGAAGTAATGTAAATTTCAGCTCTTCTTCACAGGGGTCTGTGATGGCTGGATTTGTTCAAACGCTGAACGTAAAGCTGGATAGGCCTTCATTTTCTTGGCCTCCTTGCGTCCCTTCCCATCCTATATAGCTCCTTCACCCTTCCCCGGAGCTCCTAAGAGAGCAATTGCAAATTGACCTCAGCCTGGCAGTGTGTGTTTGGGGGACAGGACCAGGGATTTGGGATCAGGAAGATCTGGGGCGCGGGCATCCCAGTTGTGCAGCGGGATTCGATCCTGCAGGCTCTTATTCCCTAAGGCTGTCTTGACAACTGACTTTGTACATAGAAAACCTCTCCTTTAGTCTTTAAAAGATGAGGAGTGAAGTCAAAGCGTTTTTTCTCTGCCCATCTGATTGCTCAGATTCCAATCTGAGACGTATTTCCTGTTAATAAGGATAATTTACATTCTGTAGTACTATGGTTAAAATATTCTGACACAAGTAATTCAGAGGGATGAGGGTTTCTCATCTCTTTCTTCACAGCTCAGTCACTCATCAGGAAATGCATCTGTATGGATTTGGAATTAACTTGAGAGACATTAGTACCAATGGTCCTATTATTATGTGAAGGATTCTTCCCTGAGATTCTTCCCCTGTTTCAACTGACACTGAAACACTGTGAACTCTTTGGAAGACAAATGTCAAGGAGATAAATGTTATGCATTGCTAATTTTAAATGCACTTGCAATATGGTGTCTATTATAATAGAAGCATTTTTATCTGATTTTTGCTATTTATTATCCGTTCCTGCTTTTCAGGTTGAGGAGGCATTATACGTGTTCATAAGTGTTTTTCTTTCCTTCTGATATAAAATTCTTACTTTGTTCCCATCGAAGGAACTCTTTAAGAATAAGGCAAAAGTTCATTCAATGATTCTTAAAATGTCTTCACACTTGGAGCCTGATTCATTTAAGTCAATTTTCAAAATAAATCTTATTTATTAGGAAAAAAACAAAGATGTACAGGGAAATTGAGAAGATAGTACAGAGCATTCGCATGCACTTGCACTCAATTTCTCCATTTATTGATATCTTATATTAGTACAGTACAAATATTAGCTAATGAATCAATATTAAAATAGTCGCATTAACCAAAGACCATACTTTATTCAGATTTCCTTAGTTTTTGCTAAGTTACCACCCCTCATATCACATTCCATTTGTCCTCTTGTTTTCTTAGGCTCCTCTCGATTGTTACAGTCTTTCAGCATTTCCTTGTTGTTGTTGAACTGGAACACTTTGAGAAGTAGAATATTTTGTAAAATTTCCCTCAGTTGGGACATGTCTGTTGTTTATCTCAGGAGTGAACTGTTGTTGTGGATTATATACAGAGATATACTCCCATTTTCATTATATCATATAAAAAATAGATACTATCTACATGATTTATCAGTCTTGGTATCGATCTGGTCATCTTGCTGAGGTGTTTGTCAGCTTTCTCCGTAGTAAAGTGATTCTTTATTATTATTATTATTATTATTATATTATCATTATTATTTTAAGTTTTTCATAATATATTTTCTAGAAACAATTTACTATGTGTATTGCACACATAAGAGTGGGAAGCTATGCTCATGAACTTGAGGGAGGAATGTCTGCACAAATTGTTTGAAATTATTCTACATGGGAGATTTCTTTTCCTTCTGGGTTTGTTTGTTTCTTTTTCAAAGATGTTATTTAATTATTTGTGAGAGAGAGGAGAGAAAAAGCATGAGCGAGAGGGGCAGAGGGAGAGGGAGAATCAGGTTCCCTGCTGAACAGGGAGCCTGACTTGGGACCTGGATCTTGATCTGAGCCTAAGGCAGAAGCTTAACTGAATGACCACCCAAGTGCCACTCTTCTTTCTTTCTTTCTTTCTTTCTTTCTTTCTTTCTTTCTTTCTTTCTTTCTTTCTTTCTTTCTTTCTTTCTTTCTTTCTTTCCTTTTTAATAATAAATTTATTTTCTTATTGGTGTTCAATTTGCCAGCATACAGAATAACACCCAGTGCTCATCCCGTCAAGTGCCCCCCTCAGTGCCTATCACCCTTTCACCCCCACCCACCGCCCTCCTCCCATTCCATCACCACTAGTTCATTTCCCAGAGTTTGGAGTCTTTATGTTCTGTCTCCCTTTCTGATATTTCGGACTCATTTCTTTTCCCTTCCCTTATATTCCCTTTCACTTTTATCCATATTCCCCAAATGAATGAGAACGTACAATGTTTGTCCTTCTCTGATTGACTTACTTCACTCAGCATAATACCTTCCAGTTCCATCCACGTTGAAGCAAATGGTGGGTATTTGTCGTTCCTAATGGCTGAGCAAGGCCCACCTGTTCTCTCTCTTCATCTTCTGAGTCTCCTATGATATGAATGTTATTGTTTTAATAAGTGGCTGAGTTCCCTAAATCTGCCTCTATGGTCCATAACCTTTCTTATTTTTAAGGTTTCCACTTGGGACTGCGTCAGAGTTATAGCATTTTTAACGTTGGCCTGACTAGGTTTTAGTTCTTTTATTTCTACAGTAAGGGATTCTCTAGTTTTCTTCTGTGCTCTTTTTCCAGCCCAGAAGCTATCTTTATAATCATTGTTTTAAATTGTAGTTAGACATCATATATGTGTATTAATGAACTTCCTGGCTGTGAGTAGAACCTCATGTTATTTTATGGAGGTGAATTTCTCAATCTCATTGTTTTTTCCAGAAAAGAATGAGGGAAGAAAAAGAAAAACCAAGAAAAACAGTAACAACTGCCCTCCAAAAAAAAAAAAAAAAAAAAAACAACACCAGATTATTTTGGCCTGCTTGTTAAAAGATTCTAAATCCCAAAATAAGAAACACAATTAAAGTGATCCCTGGGTGGCACAGCGGTTTAGCGCCTGTCTTTGGCCCAGGGCGTAATACTGGAGACCCAGGATCGAATCCCACATCAGGCTCCTGGTGCATGGAGCCTGCTTCTCCCTCTGCCTGTGTCTCTGCCTCTCTCTCTCTCTCTCTGTGACTATCATAAAAAAATTTTAAATAATTAAAAAAAGAAACACAATTAGAATACCATAAAAGTAAAAATAAGAAATATATAAGGTACATACATAAAAATTAAAATAAGGCATATAATAAAAAAGAATCAAAGAAATACATGAATATAAAGCACAAAGTACAAAGGAGGCTAGACCCTACTTTCCAGGCAGAGCTGAAGATGAAGCTCTGCAACCTCTGTGGTTCCACAACTTGGTGGCAGCGGGTGGTCTGTGCGGGGTCTGGGGATGGGCCATGGCGCTGGTTGTCCAATGCACATCTGCTTGGGAGATGTACCTGCGGGGTCAGAGGCGGGGTGGGCGTCAGCGTCTCTGGCCTCCAGCACGCGGC
This sequence comes from Canis lupus familiaris, assembly GCF_011100685.1. NCBI lineage: Eukaryota > Metazoa > Chordata > Mammalia > Carnivora > Canidae > Canis > Canis lupus. The sequence goes on along the minus strand of NW_023330732.1, from coordinate 32,693 downwards.
GCTGTGCTGCTCCCTGAGACTGGGCCAGATGCCAGTGGGGACTTGGGTACTGTGGCTCTGGGGCTGAGCATCCTGCTCCCCAGTCTGCAGGGGCCTTCACAGTTGATTCCCCAAGCCCCCGGGTCTCCGCCGTTTCTCTCCATACCCTGAATTTATTTTGCCTGTTTTCCAGCTTCTTTTGGTTTTGTTTTTTAATCTCAGACTGTTGTGCCCAAGATTGTGAATCCGAGAAACCACCGAGAAGCCGACACCAATGCAAACACACGAGGGTTTATTTCCATGCTCGAGCTTGTGTCCAAGTATACCCAACACAGCGGAGCAGGGACTTGGTCCCTGAGGTGGGTTTTAGTTTAGTATTAGGGGCTGGTCTCGGGGACCTCCAGAAGGGCTGGAGCAATTCCTCAAGTCCTGTTTACATTTTGATATGGGGACTTTTTGGGCATTGAGCTCTGTTCTCATTCTAATAGGGGCTTCCTGCCCTTGGCCTGGGCTCTGTTTTTATTCCATTGCTGGGCTTTCTAGGACATTAAGCTGTAAACACAAAGGTTCCACATCTGGAAGAGGGACGTCACACTGTCCCTATATGCTGAAGACATGTACTAGAAACAGGAAACCCGAGAGCCTCCACCAAAACCTGTTAGAACTAAGGAGTGAGTTCAGTAAAGTCACGGGACCCAAACTGACGCTACAGAGCAGAGTAGCCTTGCTGTGTCCTGACAATGAGCACGCAGGAAGGAAATGAAGGACGTGACTCCCTTCTCAGGAGCATCAAGGAAAATAAATAATGAGACTGAACCAAAGGAGCACAACACTTGTGCACTGAGCCATACCAGGCTCTGGGAGGCCGTCCTGGGCTCGTGGGGTGGGAGCCCCATCTTGTGAAAATATCCGCAGTTCCTGAAGCCACCCTCAGTTTCAATGTCATTCCTATCAAAATCATGGTGGCAGATCTTAGAAATAGGACAAAATTCCCTAACATCCATCCGCCCCCACAAATACCTCAGTATTGGAGAAGCAGGACAGAGCAGGATGCAGCACTTTCCTATTTCAAAGGATGTCACAGAGACACAGGATAAAGCAGTGTGGTTCTCAGGCCCCCGGCTGGCTCCGTCGGTTAAGCATCCGACTCCTGACCTCTCCTCTGGTCCTGATCTCAGGGGTCGTGAGTTCTAGCCCTGGCCTGGGCCATGGACTAGGTGTGGCGCCTACTTAAACAAACCAGACCCTCGGGGGGTGGTCCCGGCATAAGCTGAAAGAGCAAAACAGAGAGTCCAGATGGAAATGTATTCTGATACAACTGATTTTTTTATCTTAATTTAATTTAACCCAATTAATTAACGTATAATGTATTATACTTTCAGAGGAAGAATTCAGGGATTCACCAGTTGGAGATAACAGCAGTCCTCGTGACATCACGTGCCCTTCTTCATGCCGGTCGCCTGTTATCCTCTCCCCCCTCCCCTCCCCTCCAGCGACCCTCAGTTTGTTTCCTATCATTAAGAGTCTGTATTTCTTACATCTGTTTTCATCTTATTTGTTTTTCCTTCCAGATGTTCATCTGGTTTGCTTCTTTAATTCCACGTATGAATGAAACCACACAGTCATTCTCTTTCCCGACTGACTTATTTCAATTAACATGATCCCTCTAGTACTATCCACGTCATTGCAAATGGCAAGATTTCCTTCTCTTTGATAGTTTCATTCCATTCCTCTCTCTATGACCATTATCTATCTCCCATCCTCTTTATCCATCATCTGCCAGAGGGCACTGATGCTCCTCCCACAGTGTGTCTACTGTGGACCCGGCAGCTGTGGACATTGGGGTGCAGGTGTCCCGAGTCTCACTGCATTTATATCTTCGGATTGAGCTCCAGGTCCTGCACCTGCTGGTCGCAGGGCGGCTCTATTTGTAACTTCCTGAGGAGCCTCCACACTGTTTCCAGGGCAGCTGCACCAGCCTGCAGTCCCTCCCACAGTGGAAAGGGTTGAGTGAGTTTTGCAGGACGTGGTAAAAGTCTGGTCCACATTTCATTTCGTGTCCTGTGGGCACCAATTCCTTGTCCTTAAGTATTTCTGGGGAAGCCGGGTGTTGGGCTCCATTTCAGTGAGACGTTTCCAAAACTAACAGGCCATAGCTGGAGCCTGGGAGGAGGCAGGTGCGGCCCTGGGAGCCCCCGCTGCCTCCTGCAGGGCCTCCTGCAGTGCCTGAGCATCCCGCAGGGGGTGCCCGAGCCCAGGCCCCACCCAGAGGGTGCTCATGCCCAGTCGGCCTCCTCTGTCTGCACTAAAAGGAGCCTGCCTCTGCTGGGGAGGCCTGAGGAGGACGTGGGTACGCGTCCACCCTGGTGAGCTGCAGCCTCCTCAGGACCCGCAGGCAGTCTTCAGGGGGACATTGGGCGGTGTTCATGCTGATAGGAGTCCCGGTTTCCTCAGGACCCGCGGTGAGGCTTCAGGAAGATTTGGGGCAGAATCCACCCGGACAGGAGCCCCTGGGCCATCTCAGGACCCACGGGGAGGCTTCAGAAAGATGTGGGCCCGCATCACCCTGACAGCAGCCCTTGGGCCCGCATAACCCTGGATCACCCTGATAGGAGCCCCTGGGCCTGCATCACCCTGACAGGAGTCCCTGGATCCCGATGTGGGTTTCGATCCTGGGTCTCCAAGTTCACGCACTGGGCCAAAAGCAGGAGACAAACCGCTGCGCCACCAGGGATCCCCTATTTTTAAATTTTCGAGGACGCTCCACACTGTTTTCCACAGTGGCTGCACATTTTCACATGCCCACCAGGAGTGTAAGGGGGATCCCCCTTCTCCATAGCCTCACCAACACCTATAGTTTCTTGTGTTGTTAATTTTAGCCATTCTGGCAGCTGTCAGATGTCAGGTGACATCTCATTGTGGTTTTGGTTTGCATTTCCCTGATGATGGGTGACGCTGAGTGTCTTTCCGTGTGTCTGGTGGCCATCTGGATGTCTTGTCAGAGACAAAGTACATTCATTTCTTCTGCCCATCTGCAGTTGTATAATTTGTGTTTAGGATGCTGAGATTTATATTTGCTTTATGTATTTTGCATACTAACTCTTTATTGGATGTATTGTTTACAAATATCGCCTCTCATTTTGTTTGTTGCCTTTTAGCTTTGGTTGTTTCCTTCACTTTGTGGAAACTTTTCAATTTGATGAAGTCCCAATAGTATTTTTGCTTTTGTTTCCCTCACCTCAGAGGCATATCTAGAAAGAAGATCCAATGGCCAATGTCAAAGACGTTGCTGCCTATCTTTTCTTCTTTGTATGGTTTCAGGTCTCACTTTTAGGTCTTTCATCCATTTTGAATTCATTTTTTATATATATGGTGTAAGAAAGTGGTCCAGTTTCATTCTTTTGCATGTGGCTGCCTGGTTTTCCCAACACCATTTGTTCTTATCCTGGGCTCAGGGTTAGGGTTTGTTGATGAGACTGTCTTTCTGCCTTTGGATATTCCTTCCTGCCTTGTTGTTGATTAATGGATCATAGAGTAACAGGTTTGTATCTTGTTTCGGATTTCCATTCTGTTCTATTGTTCTAAGCGTCTCCTGTTGGGAGACCCTTGATTGCTGATTCAATTTTTTGCTGGTTATCTGTCTGTTCAAGTTTCTTATTTCTTCCTTTTTCATTTTTGCTGTGTTAAATATTTCTAGGAATTGATCTATTTCTTCCAGGTTCTAGGTTGCTGGCATATAATTTTTCATAATGTTCTCTTATAATCATTTGTGTTTCTCTAGTGTTGGTTGTTATTTCTCTTTTCTCATTTGTGATTTTATTTGGGTCCTTTCTCATCTTTACATCTTTTTTCTTTTTTAAATATTATATTTATGTATTCGTGAGAGACACAGAGAGGCAGAGGTATAGGCAGAGGGAAATTGAGGCTCCATGCAGGGAGCCTGATGTGGAACTTGATTCCCGAGGACCCCGGGATCATGACCTGAGCCAAAGCCAATGCTCAACCAATGAGGCACCCAGGTGCATTGCTGATTCAATTCCTTTGTTAGTTATGGGTCTGTTCACATTTTCTATTTCTTCCTATTTGTTTTACTCAGTTGCACATTTCTAGGCATTTGTCCATTTCCTCCAGGTCTCCCAGTATGTTAGCGTATAAGCTTTCATAGTATTCCCTTATAATTGTCTAATTTTTCTGGTGTTGATTGTGATCTCTCTTCTCTCATTTGTGGTTTTTTTTATTTAGGTCATTTCTCTTTTCTCGTTGATAAGGGTGGCTAGGGCTTGATCCATTTTCTTAATTGTTTTGAAGAACCGTCCCTTTGTTTCGTTATTCCATTCTACTGCTTTGTTGTTTCTGTATTGTTTATTTCTGCTTTCATTTTTTCCCCTCTTCTATAGCTTTTAGGCATTGTTTGCTATTCCTTTTCCAGCTCCTTAAGGTGTAGGGTTAGTCTGTGTATTGGAGACTTCTTGTTTCTTGAGGTAGGCCTGTATTGGTATGTACTTCCCTCTTAGGACTACCTTTGCTACATCCCAGAGGTGGAGAAATATGTTTCCATTTTCATTTTTTTAAATTTCCTCTCTAATTTCCTGGTTGCTCCATTCATTCTCTAGTAGGATGTTCATAATCTCCACGTATTTTTGCTATGTCCAAATTTTTTCTTACTGTCGACTTCGATTTTCATAGTGTCGTGGTCTGAAAATGTACAGGATGTGCTATCAACCTTCTTGTACCTGTTGTACCTGTTGAGGGCTGATTTGTGGGCCATGATATGATCTGTTCTGGAGAATGTCCCATGTGCACTTGAAAGGAATGTGTATTCTGCTTTAGGTTGAAATGTTCAGACTATATCTGTTGAGTCCCTGTGGTCCAGTGTGTCAAGGCTATTTTTCCCTTGTTGATTTTCTCTATAGACGATCGGTCCATTGCCATAAGTGGTTGTTAAATCCCCTGTCATTGTATTATCATCAGTGAGTTACTGTACGTTTCTTGTTAATTGGTTTCTATATTTAGGTATTCCCATGTTGGCAGCATAAATATTTAGTTTTTTTATCTTGATAGAGGGTCTTTTAAATTATGAAATAATGCCCTTCTTCATCGCTTTTTACAGTATTTGTTCTTTCTTTATTGAAATGTAAATATTTTATTTATTTATTCATGAGAGATACACAGAGAAGAAGAGGCAGAAATATAGGCAGAAGGACAGGCAGGCTCCCCAAAGGGAGGCCGATGTGGGACTCGATCCTTGGTCCCAGGATCACCCCCTGATCTGAAGGCAGATGCTCAACCACTGAGCCACCAGGTGTCTCCCAGGGTTTGGTTTCAAATCTAGTTAGTCTGATATAAGTATGGGTCTTCCAGCTTTCTTTTGATATCCATTACTTTTATAGATGGTTTTCCATGCCCTACTTTCAATCTCCCGGTGTCTATAGGTCTAACGTGAGCATCTTGTAGGCAGCATACCAATGGATCTGGTTTTTTTAATAATGATTTTATTTATGAGCGAGAGAGAGAGAGAGAGAGAGAGAGGCAGAAAATTAGGCAGAGAGAGAAGCAGGCTCCCCACCAGGAGCCCAACATGGGACTGGATCCCAGATTCCAGGATCACACCCTGAGTCAAAGGCAGAGGCTGAACCCCTGTGCCACCCAGCATCCCGGATCCTGCTTTTTAAGCCACTCAGATACCCTCTATCATTTGATTGGAGCATTTTGTCTATCAGCATTCAGAGTGATTATTGAAAGATATGAACTTATTGCCTTTGTGTTACCGGTAGAGTTGGTGTTTCTGGTGACGTTCTCTGGTCCTTTGTAGTCTTTGTTGCTTTTGGTCTCTTTTTTTCACCCACTAGAACAGTCCCTCTTAAAATTCCTTACTGGACTGGTTAAGTGGTCCTGAACTCCTTTATATTTTGCTTGTCTGGGACAATCTTTCTCTCTCCTTCTATCCTGAATGACACCATTGCTGAAGAAAGAATTCATACAAATTGGACTCCAATAAAAAGAAATTTAAAAACATAAAATAAATTTTTGCTATTATGATTGAGGAAAATGGCATTTAGGAGGAAAACCAGAAGCTGAAACGGAGGAGGACAGATTTCACCATCCGTAGCCTTCACAGCAACCTGGTATCCTTTCCTAGGATTGGCCCCCCCTTCCTGACCCTCTGCGCTCCTTGTTGAAACCCAGCAGTCACATCTCCGTACCTCCCGCACCTCTGCAGTCATGCTTTATACCGCCTTCCATGTATCCTATTGGGGACCACAGCGTCGTGTATGGAATCATCCGGAAGCTGTTTGACAACATTGGGGGGATTCTGACTTTTGTTGGTTTTGGGGTGTGTGTGTGTCTATCACATGCAGCTATCACATGCAGCTATCGGATCCTCTGGCTGGGTCACCCCGATGCCGAAATGGTTGGCACAATATCATTTCTGGTGCTGGAGCTGGGCGGCTAGCCAGGCACTCCTGGCCGACCCGGTGCTCGCTTGTGCAGTGACATTCCACTGGAGGGGCAGCTGAGCTGGAAGGTCCAGCTCAGCCACATTCTCATGTCCGGAAGTGTGGCCCGCCAATGGCGGCTGCTTCTCTTCTCCCCGATGCCTCTCCAGCAGGGAGCCAGAACTCGGGGCCACCATGCGGGGAGCTCCTGAGGAGCTGGGTGCATATGGCGGGGAGCCCAGGGGCTGTCTGTGTGTGGGAGTTGGGGTGGGGATGGGGCTGGGTTCCTTGGGCTCCTGTGCTGCCTGGCCTTCAGGCCGAGCCCCATGCTCACCCAGCCCCTACTCACTCGGGCAAGGAGGGTGCCCTCCACACGCTGGTGTGAGAGATCCTGCACCACAAGGTGTGCAGGCTGAGTCCACCTGGTGAGGGTGGCCCAGGTGCGTGAGCTGCAAGTGTGGGACCCAGGAAATTTAACAAAAATCTCCTACCCCTGGACAAGCAGAGCAGGACTGATTCCATTTTATGCTACACCTGCCACCTCCAGGATGACCCCCACATGACCTGCTTATGGCTTAAGGTGCTGCCCCACCATAGTCAGGCCGCTGTGCACACCCTAATCGGAAATCAGCTCATAACAATGTAACCCTGCTTTGTGCCCCCCAAAACTGCATGCCCATTCTGAACTTCCCCTGGGGAGGGAGAGCTTTCTGTCCTTTAGGGGAGGGAAAGAATGACACGGGTTGGGGGGGCGGGTGCTGGAGTCCCCCACCTGGGAGCATGTGTGGAATCTGGGTGGGGGCATATGTCCTGAGGTTTCAGCCTGAGAGACGGTTCTGAGGACAGCAGAGCTGACCTGGACCTGCAGCTCATGGGCTCCTGCGATGGGTCTCTGCAGGGCAGCTGGACCCCGGCCTTGGGCTCCCAGTGGCCCCAGCACCTGGAGCAGCCTGCCTCCTGGTGTTGGTGCGGGTGGGGCCCACCGGCCTACTCCTGCTCTCCCCACCCTGGGGTGTCCCAGGATCCAAAGGGCGCCCTAGGTGAGTGACCTGGATCTGTGGGGTACGCCCAGGGCCTAAGAGGCCACATCCAGCTGTGAGAGGGCTCGCTCAGCCTGGGGCCAGAATCCAGGGCTGGCCAGGGCCATGGGGGGCTGGATCCCATTAGTCTTTGTGTTGGGCCTGGAGGGGCTCAAATCAACTCAGCCCCCACAGAGCCCGGGGCCAGGTCAGCCCAGGTCCCTATGGGTTAGGGGCTGGTGTCCTGTGCAGGGTGTGCCGCCCTCCAGGAGGGACAGTGGGCAGAGGCAGGGCACGGTGCATCCTCTGAACCACTCACCTGCACCCACCCTGTCAGGGGCTCCCTGTCTTTCCTCCTCTCTGCAACCCCTGGGTACTCTTTGAGACACCCGGGCTTCTGATGGGATCAGGGTATGCAGAGAAATGCCGGGAGGCTGAGCATGTCCCACAGGGGTCACCTGCACCTGGTCCTTGCTGGGGGTAAATGGTGTGGGGGTGGATGGTGTGGGGGCAGGGGTATGATTGTGGTGGAGTGTGGGGGATGGTGTAGGGGGATGGTGTTGGGGTATAGTGTGGGTTGGGTTTGTGTGGGGCTGTGTGGGTGTGAGGGGGATGGTGTAGGTGGGATGCCATTGGGGATGATGATGTAGGGGGGTGGAGTAGGAGTGGGGAATGAGGGGGATGTCGTGGGGGGCCTGCAGGACACAGGGTATCTCCTTCCCCTAAGATGCAGAAGGAGACGTCTACAGTTAAAGGCGACCCCAGTCTGGGGTTTGTTGTGACACCTGCCCCTGGGGCACGGTGTGGTCAGTGCAGGGCCCTGGCTGGACCGGGGGGCATTATCCGGGGGTCAGCATAATATGTATGCTTTCAAATTGCAAATTGTATCAAATTAAATGCATAGAATTTAGAAATATATAAAGCACCGAGAGTGGGTGTCACTGACCCGTCCGACCCTCATGGGATCGATGTGTGTCCTGCTCCAGCCGCGGCCATGCCGCCTGACCCCCAGGTCCGGTTCCTGCCCCCCACATCCTCCACCCCATCCCCTGCTTCTCATGGGGCCGTCCCTCTCCCCTTTGGTGTTCAGCTCCCATGACAACCCCTGGAGGCCCCATCCTACTGGCCTCCTCATCCCTGAGGCCCGGAGGGGTGGGCATGGGGGTTATCCCAATCACCCTACCATTGAGCAGTGTATTATTGGCTGCTGTTGCTCCCTCTGGCACAGAGGTCCCGTTTTCCCTACCCAGAAGCCCCTGGGGCCCCGAAGCCCCCTGTCCCAGCAGCCTCACCCGACCCCCTAGCAGTACTAAAACATGATGTGGCTGCCCAACGTCCTGTTGACGTCCAGGTCTACCTGCGTGATGTCCCTGGAGAAGACAAGGGCATCCTCCTTCATTTCCTGTGGGAAAACCGGGGAGGAGGAACAGGCGCCAGGGATATAGACCCCGACCTGTCATGAGCTGCCGAGCTGGGCAGGGAGCCCTGGTGCCACTATGGGAGTGTGTCCTGCCGAAACCTCCTTCCTTCCCCTGGGAGGCCAGGGATGATGGGAGTGCCCACCGTGCCCATGGGACCTGTGTGACGGCTCGTGCCCAGCTGTTGTGGGCGGGGAGGTGACTGAGTTTCACCCTGGGTGGGAGGGGATAGGGGTTCAGCCAAGGTGGGAGGGGACATGGGGGTGTTGTGCCCAAGATTGCAAATCTGAGAAACCACTAAGGAGCTGACACCAATGCAAACACACAAGGGTTGATTTCCAAACTCAAGCTTGCATCCAAGTACACCCAACACAGCGGAGCAGGAACTTGAACCCCGAGGTGAGTTTTAGCTTAGTTTTAAGAGCTTGTCTTGGGGTCCTCCAGAGGGCTGGAGCAATTCCTCAAGTTCTGTTGACATTTTGATATGGGGCCTTCAAGGGTATTGAGCTCTGCTCTCATTCTAATAGACGGTTCCAGCCCTTGGCATGGGCTCAGTTTTGATTCATTTGTGGGGCTTTCTAGGACACGAAGCTGTAAACTTTTGTTTTTTTCCTGTAACTGAAGCAATGTAAATTTCAGCTCTTCTTCACAGGGGCCTGGGATGGCTGGGCGTGTGCTAACGCTGAATTTAAATTGGAATGGCCTTCATTTTCTCGGCCTCCTTGCTTCTTGTCCCACCTATCTAGCTCCTTCCCCCTTCCCCAGAGCTCCTAAGAGAGCAATTGCAAATAACCTCAGCTTGGCATCCTGTCTTGGGCAACAGGCCCAGTGATTTGGGATCAGGAAGACCTGGAGCACAGGCGTCCCAGCTGTGCAGCGGGATTCGATGCTGCAGAATCTTATTCCCTGAGGCTATCTTGACAACTGACTTTGTACATAGAAAAGCTCTCCTTTGTCTTTAAAAGATGAGGAGCGAGTCATAGCGTTTTATCTCTGCACATATGATTGCTCAGATTCCAATCTGAGATGTATTTCCTGTTAATAAGGATAATTTACTACTATCTGTAGTACTATGGTTAAAATATTCTGACACAAGTAATTCAGAGGGAAGGGTTTCTCATCTCTTTCTTCACAGTTCAGTCACTCATCAGGAAATGCATCTTTATGGATTTGGAATAAACTGAGAGACATTATTACCAATGGTCCTATTATTATGTGAAGGATTCTTCCCTGAGATTCTTCCCCTATTTCAACTGACACTGAAACACTGTGAACTCTTTGGAAGACAAATGTCAAGGAAATAAATGTTATGCATTGGTAATTTTATTTTTTTATTTTTTTCTTTTATTTATTTATGATAGTCACAGACAGAGAGAGAGGCAGAGACACAGGCAGAGGGAGAAGCAGGCTCCATGCACCGGGAGCCCGACGTGGGACTCGACCCCGGGTCTCCAGGATTGCGCCCTGGGCCGAAGGCAGGCGCCAAACTGCTACGCCACCCAGGGATCCCCCATTGCTAATTTTATATGCACTTGCAGTATGGTACCTATTATACTAGCATTATTTTTATCTGATTTTTGCTATTTATTATCCGTTCCTGCTTTTCAGGTTGAGGAGGCATTATACGTGTTCATAAGTGTTTTTCTTTCCTTCTGATCTAAAATTCTTACTTTGTTTCCATCAAAGGAACTCTTTAAGAATAAGGCAAAAGTTAATTCAACTATTCTTAAAATGTCTTCACACTTGGAGCCTGATTCATTTAAGTCAATTTTCAAAATAAATCTTATTTATTAGGAAAAAAACAAAGATTTATAGGGAAATTGAGAAGATAGTATAGTGCATTCACATGCACTTGCACTCAATTTCTCCAATTATTGATATATTAGTACGGTACAAATATTAGCTAATGAATCAGTATTAAAATATTCGCATTAACCAAAGACCATACTTTATTCAGATTTCCTTAGTTTTTGCTAAGTTACCACCCCTCATATGACATTCCATTTTTCCTCCTGTTTTCTTAGGCTCCTCTGGATTGTGACAGTCTTTCAGCCTTTCCTTGTTGTTGTTGTTGAACTGGAACACTTTGAGAAGGAGAGTATTTTGAAAAATTTCCCTCAGTTGGGACATGTCTGTCGTTTATCTCATGATTGAACTGTTTTTGTAGATTATATACAGAGATATGCTGCCATTTTTATTATATCATAAAAAGGATAGATACTATCACATGATTTATCAGTCTTGGTATAGATCTGATCATCTTGCTGAGGTAGTGTTTGTCAGCTTTCTCCGTAGTAAACTGATTCATTTTTGTTATTTTTATTATTAGTAGTAGTATATTATCATTATTATTTTAGGCTTTTCATAATATATTTTTAGAAGGAAGTCACTATGTGTATTGCACACATAAGAGTGGGAAGCTATGCTCATGAACTTGAGGGTGGACTGTCTGTACAAATTGTTTGAAATTCTTCTACATGGGTGATTTCTCTTCCTTCTGGGTTTGTTTCTTTTTCAAAGATGTTATTTATTTATATGAGAGAGAGAGAGAGGAGAAAAAGCATGAGCGAGAGGGGTAAAAGGAGAGGGTGAAGCAGGTTCCCTGCTCAACAGGGAGCCTGCCTTGGACCTGGATCATGATCTGAGACTAAGGCAGAAGCTTAACTAACTGAGCCACCCACGTGCCACTCTTTCTTTCTTTTTTTTAAATAATAAATTTATTTTTTATTGGTGTTCAATTTGCCAAATATAGAATGACACCCAGTTCTCATCCCGTCTAGTGCCCCCCTCAGTGCCCATCACCCATTCACCCTCACCCCTGCCCTCTTCCCATTCAATCAAATGAACCCCTAGTTCATTTCCAGAGTTAGGAGACTTTATGTTCTGCCTCCCTTTCTGATATTTCCCACACATTTCTACTCCCTTCCCTTATATTCCCTTTCAATATTACCTATATTCCCCAAATGAATGAGAACATACAATGTTTGTCCTCTCCGATTGTCTTACTTCACTCAGCATAATACTTTCCAATTCCATCCACCTTGAAGTAAATAGTGGGTATTTGTCATTTCTAATGGCTGAGCAAGGCCCACCTTTTCTCTCTCTTCATCTTCTGAGTCTCCTATGATATGAATGTTATAGTTTTAATAAGTGGCTGAACTCCCTAAGTCTGCCTCTGTGGTCCATAACCATTCTTGTTTTGAAGGCTTCCACTTGGGACTGCATCTCAGTTATAGAATTTTTAACGTTGGACTGACTTGATTTAAGGCCTTTTATTTCTACAGTAAGGGATTCTCTAGTTTGCTTCTGTGCTCTTTTTCCAGCCCAGCTGCTATCTTTATAATCATTGTTTTAAACTGTAGTTAGACATCATATATGTTTATTGATGAACTTCCTGGCTGTGAGTACTACTTCATGTTATTTTATGGAGGAGAATTTCTCAATCTCATTATTTTTTCCAAAAAAGAAAGAAGAAAGAAAAAGAAAAATCAAGAAAAACAATAACAACTGCCCTCCCCAAAAAAAACCAGATTATTTTAGCCTGCTTGTTAAAAGATTCTAAATCCCAAAATATGAAACACAATTAAAGTACCATGAAAGTAAAAAAAGAAATATATAAGGTACATACAAAAAATTAAAATAAGGCAATTAATAAAAAAGAATCAAAGAAAATAAATTAAAAAAGAGCACAGTGTACAAAGGAATCTAGACCCTACTTTCCAGGCAGAGCTGAAGCTCTGCAGCCTCTGTGGTCCAACAACTTGGCGGCAGCAAATGGTCTGTGTGGGGTCTGGGGATGGGCCGTGGTGCTGATTGTCAGGTGCACATCTGCCTAGGAGTTGATCCTGCGGGGGTCAGAGGCGGGGTGGGCCTCAGCGTCTCTGGGCTCAAGCGGGCAGCGCTGGGCTGCTCCCTGAGACCCGGCCCTGATGGGCGGGATGCGGGTGGGGATGCTAGGTCCTCTGGCTCTGGGGCTGAGCATCCCACCCCCCTGTCTGCTGGGGCCTCCAGAGAAGAGCCCCCAAGCCCCCAGGTCTCCGCCGCTTCTCTCAGAACCCTGCGTTCACTCTACCTGCGTCCGAGCTTCTTTTGGTTTTGTTTTTTTATCTCAGACTGTTGTGCCCAAGATTGCGAATCTGAGAAACCACCGAGAAGCTGACACTGATGCAAACACACGAGGGTTTATTTACAAGCTCGAGCTTGTGTCCAAGTATACCCGACAGAGCGGAGCAGGGACTTGGACCCCGAGGTGGGTTTTAGCTTAGTTTTAAGGGCTGGTCTCGGGGAACTCCCAAAGGGCTGGAGCAATTCCTCAAGTTCGGTTTACATTTTGATATGGGGCCTTCAAGGGCATTGAGATCTGTTCTAATAGAGGCTTCCTGCCCTTGGCCTGGGCTCAGTTTTTATTCTATTGTGGGGCTTGCTGTGTCCTGACAATGAGCACTCAGGAAGGAAATGACGGACGTGACTCCCTTCTCAGGAGCATCACAGAGAATAAATGAGACTGAACCAAAGGAGCACAAGACTTGTGCACTTAGCCATACCAGGCTTTGGGAGGCCGTCCTGGGCTCGTGGGTTGGGAGCCTCATCGTGTGAAAATGTCCACAGTTCCTGAAGCCACCCTCAATTTCAATGTCATTCCTGTCAAATCATGGTGGCACATCCTATAAATAGGAAAAAAAAAAACCCATAACATCCATCCGCCCCCACAAATGACCCCGGACAGCAAATCAGTATTGGAGAAGCAGGACAGAGCGGGACGCAGCACTTTCCTATTTCAAACGATGTCACAGAGACACAGGATAAAGCAGTGTTTTCCTCGGGACCCCTCCTGGCTCCATCGGTTAAGCATCCGACTCCTGACCTCACCTCCGGTCCTGATCTCAGGGTCGTGAGTTCTTGCCCTGGGCTGGTCCATGGACGAGGCCTGACGCCTTCTTAACAAACCACACCCATGTGGGTTGGTCCCAGCATAAGTGAAGGAACAGAACAGAGAGTCCAGTAGGAAACGTGTTCTGATACAACAGATTTTTTTAACTTAATTTAATTTAAACCCAATTAATTAACGTATAGTGTATTATATTTTCAGAGGAAGAATTCAGGGATTAAACAGTTGGAGATAACCGCAGTACTCGTGACATCACGTGCCCTTCTTCATGCTGGTCCCATGTTATCCCCTCCCCCGTCCCCGCCTAGCAGTGACACTCAGTTTGTTTCCTTTATTTTTTTTTTAAATTTTTATTTATTTATTTACCATAGACACACACGCACAGAGAGGGGGGGCAGACAGAGACACAGGCAGAGAGAGAAGCAGGCTCCATGCACCGGGAGCCCGATGTGGGATTCGATCCCGGGTCTCCAGGATCGCGCCCTGAGCCAAAGGCAGGCGCCAAATTGCTGCGTCACCCAGGGATCCCCAGTTTGTTTCCTTTAATTAAGAGTCTGTATTTCCTGCAACTGTTTTCATCTTATTTGTTTTTCCTTCCCTTCACAGATGTTCATCTGCTTTGCTTCTTTAATTCCAGCTATGAATGACACCACACGGTCATTCTCTTTTCCGACTGACCTATTTCACTTAGGATGATCCTTCTAGTTCTATCCACGTCATTGCAAATGGCAAGATTTCCTTCTCATTGATAGCTGAGTACCATTCCTCTCTCTATGACCATCATCTATCTCCCATCCTCTTTATCCATCATCTGGCAGAGGGCACCGAGGCTCCTCCCAAGTGTGGCTACTGTGGACCCGGCTGCTGTGGACATTGGGGTGCAGTTGTCCGACGTCTCACTGCATCTGTATCTTCAGAGTGAGCTCCAGGCTGTACACCTGCTGGTCGCAGGGCGGCTCTATTTGTAACTTCCTGAGGAGCCTCCACACTGTTTCCATGGTGGCTGCACCAGCCCGTTGTCCCGCCCACAGTGGAAGAGGGTTGAGTGAGTTTTACAGGACGTGGTAAAAGTCTGGTCCACATTTCATTTCGCTTTTTGGGCTCCAATTCCTTCTCCTTAAGTATTTTTGGGGAAGCTGGGTGTTGGGCTCCTTTTCAGTCAGACGTTTCCGGAGATAACAGGCCACAGGTGGAGCCTGGAGGGAGGCAGATGTGGGCCTGGGGATGGGCACTCTGCCTCCTGCACAGCCTCCTGCAGCGCCTGAGCATCCCACAGGGGGCGCCTGAGCCCAGGCACCACCCAGAGGGCACGCATGTGCAGTAAGCCTCGTCTGCCTGCATTAACAGGAGCAAGCCTGTGCTGGGGAGGCCTGAGGAAGACGTGGGGACACGTCCACGCTGATGAGACACAGCTTCCTCAGAATCTGCGGGGAGTCTTCAGGGGGATACTGGGCAGCGTTCACGATGACAGGAGCCCCGGTCTCCTCAGGACACATGGTGAGGCTTCAGGAAGATGTGGGCCCACATCCACCCTGACAGGAACCCCTGGGCTGCCTCAGGACCCCGGGGAGGCTTCAGTAAGATGTGGGTCCGCATCCACGCTGACACGAGCCCCTGGGCCACCTCAGGAAACGTGGGGAGGCTTCTGAAAGATGTGGTGCTGCGTTCACTCTGGCAGGAGCTAATGGGCCCCTCAGGACATAAGTTGAGGTTTCTGGAAGCTGGGGACCACATCCACAGTGACAGGAGCCTCGGCCACTTCAGAACCTGTGGTGACGCTTCAGGAGGACGTGGGGCCACGTCCACACAACCGGACACTGATGTCCTCAGGACCCCCGGTGTAGATGTTGGGAAATATGGGGATGCGTCCGTGCGGACAGAAGACCCCAGCCTTGTCAGAGCCCGTGGTGAGGCCTAAGAAAGATGTGGATGCCGAATCCACACTGACAGGAGTCTCCGGCCTCCTCAGGATGCACTGTGAAAGGCTGGGATGATTTGGGGCCACGTCCATGCTGACAGGAGCCCCCAACCTCCTCAGGTCTTATGGTGAGGCTGAGGAAAATGTGGGGCCACATCAAGACTGAGAGGACCCCCGTCCTCCTCAAGACCTGCACTTTGGCTTTGGGAGACATGGGGCTGCGTCTAGGTTGACAGGAACCCACAGCCTCCTCAGGACCTGCGGTGAGTTTTCTGGGGGATGTGGGGCCATGTCCAGGCTGACAGGAGCCCCGGGCCTCCTGAGAACCTGCTGTGAGCCTTCCAGAGGATGTGAGGCATACCCACGGTGACAGGAGACCAGGCATACTCAGGACCCGCTGACTATGACTCTGGAACATGTGGGGCCACGTCTGCACTCACAGGACCCCAGCTTCCACAGGACCTCCTGGAGGACTCTGGAGGTGCCATTGGGGACCACGTCCATATCAGTAGGGACTCCTCAGAACCATAGGGTAAGTGAATGGGTAGAATGAATGGTAGGGTCAGGGGAGGGGAGGCATTTGGTGGTTAGGCTTAGGTTAGATGTTAGGGGTTATTATTATGCTTATGGTTATGGATTAGAGGTTAGGGTGAGGGATAAGGGTAAGGGTCAGTGGTTAGGAGTTAGGATGGGGGTTTGTGTGAGGGACAGGAGTTAGAGTTAGGGATAGGGTTTAGACTTTAGGGATTAGGGCAGGAGGTTAGGAGTTGGGGTTTGGGTTATGGTGAGAGTTAGGTTTGGGCTAGGTTTGCAGTTAGGGTTAGGGTTTAGGGTGTGAGTTAGGGTCAGGGGTTAGGGTTAGGGGTTAGAGTAAAAGTTACGGCTAGGTTTAGTGTTAGGGCGAGGGTTAGGTTTAGGATAGGGGTTAGGGATAGGATTAGGGTTAGTGTTTGGTAGGGGTTAGGGTTAGGGTCAGGTCAGGGTCAGGGTACGGCTTGGAAAAGGTTAAGAGTGGGCTAGGCAGTGGGTTAGGGATTAGTTTTAGGGTACGGGTTAGGGTACACTTTTGGGTATGAGATAGGATTAGTATTAGAGGGTTAGGGTTAGGGTACAGGTTAAGTTTAGGAATACGATTTGAGTACATTAAGTTAAGGTTATGGTTAGAGGTTAGGGTTAGATTTAAGGTAAGGGTCAGGGTTAAGGGTTTAGAATAGGTTTAGGAGTTAGGGTGAGGGTTGGCAGGAAGGTTCAGTGAATGTGTTTCGGTCTTGGGGTTTGTGTTTGGTTTTTGATTAGTGACAGTTCTTGTTTAAGGGTTAGGTTAACATTAGGCTTAAGTGTAGGGTAAGGGTTATGTCTGTGTATGGTTAGAGTTTGGGTCTTGGCATGTGCCTGCACTGGGACTCCTAGTATCTTGGGCAGTTTAGTTTTATGCACTCTATTTAGGTTTTGGTTTCAAAGATAGCCTGACTCCACCAAGTCAGTGGCCTCCCCAGAGAATCAAAATCCAGGCTTCTCTGGGGTGAGAATAGACATGGCAGGCTTCTCCTGAGCTCAGCTAAGGAGGGGTTTGTGACTCTAAAGACTTTTGTTTGGATTTTCAGTTGCCTTTCTGATTTTATCTCTTGTGCGCACATGTATCCTCTATACTACCAATTATTATTTTAAAGTTTTACTTGAATTCCTCTTTGTAAACACAGTATGATATAGTTTCAGGTTTACAACATAGTGATTCAACCCTTGAATACAACGCCTGGTACTGGTCAGAGGTGACCTCCACTATCCCCATCCCCTGATTCCCCATCCGCCCCACCTTCCTCTGGTATTTATTAGATGATTTTGTGTGGTTAAGAGTGTGTATCTTGGTTTGCATCTCTCATCCCCCCATTTGCCCCTTTGCCAGTTTGGTTTCTTAAAATTCACATGTGAATGCAATTGTATGGTATTTGGTACCTGTCTTACTCTGACTGACTGAGTTCATTTAGCGTAAGTCCCTTCCACTTCTCCCACGTCATTGTAAATGGCTTCATTTCATCCCTTCTGATGACCCAGTGATGTTGCAGTGTGTATATTTACCACATCGTCTCTGCCCATTCATCGTCGATGGACATCTGGGTTGTATACACAGTTTCGCTGTTGTTGATAATGCTGCTACCAACACTGGGCTGTGTGTTCCTCTTCGAATCTACTAAACTACTTTTGTATCCTCAGGGTAAATACCTAGCTGTGCAATTTTGGAATCATAGGGTAGCTCTATTTTTAACTTCTTTTTAAAATTTTTTTTATGATAGTCACAGAGAGAGAGAGGCAGAGACACAGGCAGAGAAAGAAGCAGGCTACATGCACTAGTAGCCCGACGTGGGATTCGATCCCGGGTCTCCAGGATCACGCCCTGGGCCAAAGGCAGTTGCCAAACTGCTGTGCCACCCAGGGATCCCCTATCTTTAACTTCTCAAGGACCCTCCAGACTGTTTTCCACAGTGGCTGCACCTTTATTTACGTATTCATGAGAGACACAGAGAGGCAGAGTTATAGGCAGAGGGAAAATGAGGCTCCATGCGGGGAGCCAGATGTGGGACGTGATCCCCCAGGAGCCTGGGAACATGACCTTAGCTAAAGCAGATGCTCAACCACTGAGGCACCCAGGTGCCTTACTGATTCTGTTTCTTTGCTAATTATGGGTCTGTTCATATTTTCTATTTCTTCCTATTTCAGTTTTGCTCGTTTGCACATTTCTAGGGATTTGTCCATTTCTTCCAGGTCTCCCAGTTTGTTAGCATATAATCTTTCATAGTATTCCCTTATAATTGTCTTATTTTTCTGGTGTTGACTGTGATCTCTCTTCTCTCATTTGTGATTTTATTTATTTAGGTTTTCTCTTTTCTCGTTGATAAGGCTGGCTAGGGCTTGATACATTTTATTAATTATTTTGAAGAACCAGCTCTTAGGGATCCCTGGGTGGCGCAGCGGTTTGGCGCCTGCCTTTGGCCCAGGGCGCGATCCTGGAGACCCGGGATCGAATCCCACGTTGGGCTCCCGGTGCATGGAGCCTGCTTCTCCCTCTGCCTGTGTCTCTGCCTTTCTCTCTCTCTCTGTGTGTGACTATCATAAAAAAAAAAAGAACCAGCTCTTAGTTTCGTTATTCCATTCTACTGTTTCGTTTTTTCTGCATTGTTTATTTCTGCTCTCATCTTTATTTTTTCCCTTCTTCTGTAGGCTTTAGGCTTTGTTTGCTATTGCTTTACCAGGTCCTTTTGGTGTAGGGTTAGGTTGTGTATTGGAGACTTCTTATTTCTTGAGGTAGGCCTGTATTGCTATGTACTTCCCTCTTAGGACTGCCTTTGCTACATCCCAGACATTTGGAGAAAAATGTTTTCATTTTCATTTGTTTTATATTTCCTCCTTAATTTCCTGGTTGCTCCATTCATTCTCTAGTAGGATGTTCATAATCTCCACGTATTTTTGGTCTGTCCAATTTTTTTCTTACTGTCGACTTTGAGTTTCTTAGCGTCGTGGTCTGAAAATGTACAGGGTGTGATATCAACCTTCTTGTACCTGTTGTACCTGTTGATGGCTGATTTGTGGGCCATGATATGATCTGTTCTGGAGAATGTCCCATGTGCACTTGAAAGGAATGTGTGTTCTGCTTTAGGATGAAATGTTCAGACTATATCTGTTGAGTCCCTGTGGTCCATTGTGTCAAGGCAATTGTTCCCCTGTTGATTTTCTGCATAGACGATCAGTCCATTGCCATCAGTGGGTGGTAAAATCCCCTGTCATTGTATTATTATCAGTGAGTTCCTGTACGTTTGTCATTAATTGGTTTCTATATTAGGTACGCCTATGTTGGCAGCATAAATATTTAGTTGTTTGAACTTTTTTTAAAAAATAAATTTATTTTTTATTGGTGTTCAATTTACCAACAAGCAGAGTAACACCCATGCTCATCCCGGCAAGTGCCCCCCTCAGTGCCCGTCACCCATTCACCCCCTGCCCTTCTCCCCTTCCAGCATCCCTTGTTCCTTTCTCAGAGTCAGGAGTCTTTATGTTCTGTCTCCCTTTCTGATATTTCCCACACATTTCTTCTACATTCCCGTATATTCCCTTTCACTATTATTTATATTAACGAATTGAATGAGAACATATGTTTGTCCTTCTCCGATTGACTTACTTCACTCAGCGTAAAACCCTCCAGTTTCATCCAGGTTGAAGCAAAAGGTGGGTATTTGTCCTTTCTAATGGCTCAGTAATATTCCATTGTATACATAAACCACATGTTCCTTATCCATTCATCTTTCAAAGGACTCCAAGCCTCCTTCCACATTTTGGCTATTGTGGACGTTGCTGCTATAAACATCGGGGTGCAGGTGTCCCCGTGTTTCATTGCATCTGAATCTTTGAGGTAAATCCCCAACAGTACAATTGCTGGGTCATAGGGCAGGTCTATTTTTAACTCTTTGAGGAACCTCCAGACAGTTTTCCAGAGTGGTTGCACCAGTTCACATTACCACCAAAAGTGTAAGAATTTTCCCTTTTCTCTGCATCCTCTCCAACATTTGTTTTTTTCTTGCCTTGTTAATTATCCCCATTCAGTGGTGTGAGGTGGTTCTTATTGTGGTTTTGATTTGTATTTCCATGATAGCAAGTGATGCAGAGCATTTTTTTTATGTTCATGTTGGCCATGGCAATGTCGTCCTCTGTGAGATTTCCTTCATGTCTTTTGCCCATTTCATGATTGGATTCTTTGTCTCTTTGTTGTTGATTTTAAGAAGTTCTTTATCGATCTTTGAAACTAACCCTTTATCTGATACGTCATTTGCAAATATCTTCTCCCATTCTGTAGGTTGTCTTTTAGTTTTGTTGACTGTATCCTTTGCTGTGCAAAAGCTTCTTATCTTGATGAAATCACAATAGTTCATTTTTGCTTTTGTTTATTTTGCCTTCGTGGATGTATCTCCAAGAGGTTACTGTGGCCAAGTTCAAAAAAAGATATAGCCTGTGTTCTCTCGGATTTTGATGGACTCTTGTCTCACATTTAGATCTTTCATTCATTTTGAGATTATTTTTGTGTATGGTGAAAGAGAGTGGTGTAGTTTCATTCTTTCTTCTGCATGTATATGTCCTTTTTCCCAGCACCTTTTATTGAAGAGACTGTCTTTCTTCCAATCGATAGTCTTTCCAACTTTATCGAATATTAGTTGACCATAAAGTTCAGGGTCCACTTCTGGGTTCTCTCTTCTATTCTATTGATCCATTTGTCTGCTTTTGTGCCAGTACCACACTGTCTTGAACCACAGCTTTGTAGTACACCCTGAAATCTGGCATTGTGATGCCCCTAGATATGGTTGTCTTTTTTAAAATTCGCCTCGCTATTCAGGTCTTTTCTGATTCCACACAAGTCTTTTATTATTATGATAGTCACAAACAGAGAGAGAGAGAGGCAGAGACACAGTCAGAGGGAGAAGCAGGCTCCATGCACCAGGAGCCTGACATGGGATTCAATCCTGGGTTTACATGATCGTGCCCTGGGCCAAAGGCAGGCGCCAAACCGCTGCATGACCCAGGGATCCTGATTCCACACAATTCTTAAAATAATTAGTTCTAAGTCTCTGAAGAAAGTCCATGGAAGTTTGATAGGGTTTGCATTAAAGGTGAAGATTGCCTTGGTAAAATTGATATTTTCACAATGTTAATTCTGCCAATCCATGAGCATGGAATATTTTTCCATCTCTTTGTGTCTTCCTCAATTTCTTTCAGAAGCTTTCTATAGTTTTTAGGGTATAGATCCTTTATCACCTTGGTTAGGTTTATTCCTAGGTATCTTATGCTTTTGGGTGCAATTGTAAATGAGATTGACTCCCTAATTTCTCTTTCTTCAGTCTCTTTGTTAATGTATAGAAATGCCATTGATTTCCGGGCATTGATTTTGTATCCTGCAACTCTACCAAATTGCTGTATGAGTTCTAGCTATCCTGGGGTGGAGGCTTTTGGTTTTTCTAGGTAGAGTATCATGTCATCGGCGAAGAGGGAGAGTTTGACTTCTTTGTCAATTTCAATGACTTTATATCTTTTTGTTGTCTGATTGCTGAGGCAGGACTTCCAGTACTATTTTGAATAGCAGTGGTGAGAGTGGACATCCCTGTCTTGTTCCTGATTTTAGGGGTAAGGCTCCCAGTGCTTCCCCATTGAGAATGATATTTGCTGTGGGCTTTTCCTAGATGGCTTGTAAGATGTCGAGGAATGTTCCCTCTATCCCTACACTCTGAAGTGTTTTGATCAGGAATGGATGCTGTATTTTGTCAAATGCTTTCTCTGCATCTAATGAGAGGTTCATATGGTTCTTGGTTTTTCTCTTGCTGATATGATGAATCACATTGATTGTTTTACGGGTGTTGAACCAGCCTTGTGTCCCAGGGATAAGTCCTACTTGGTCATGGTGAATAATTTTCTTAATGTACTGTTGGATCCTATTGGCTAGTATCTTGTTGAGAATTTTTGCATCCATGTTCATCAGGGATATTGGTCTGTAATTCTCCTTTTTGGTGGGGTCTTTGTCTGGTTTTTTAGAATTAAGGTGATGCTGGCTTCATAGAACGAATTTGGAAGTACTCCATCTCTTTCTATCTTTCCAAACAGCTTTAGTAGGAGAGGTATCGTTTCTTCTTTAAACGTTTGATAGAATTCCCCTGGGAAGCCACCTGGCCCCGGACTTTTGTGTCTTGGGAGGTTTTGGATTACTGCTTCAATTTCCTCCCTGGTTATTGGCCTGTTTAGGTTTTCTATTTCTTCCTGTTCCAGTTGTTAGTTTGTGGCTTTCCAGGATTGCGTCCATTTCTTCTACATTGCCTAATTTATTGGTGTATGGCTGTTCATAATATGTTGTTAAAATCGTTTGTATTTCCTTGGTGTTGGTAGTGATCTCTCTTTTCTCATTCATGATTTTATTAATTTGAGTCTTCTCTCTCTTCTTTTTAATAAGGTTGGCTAATGGTTTATCTATCTTATTAATTCATTCAAAGAACAATTTCCTCATTCTGTTGATCTGTTCCACAGTTCTTCTGGTCTCGATTTCCTTGAGTTCTGCTCGAATTTTAATTAACTCTATTCTTCTGTTGGGTGTAGGATCTATCAGCTTTTTTTTCTCTAGCCCCTTTATGTGTAAGGTTAGCTTTTGTATTTGAGTAGTTTCCCGTTTTTGAATGGATTCTTGTATTGTGATATATTTCCCCCTTAGGACTGCTTTTGCTGCATCCCAAAGAATTTGAACAGTAGTATGTTCATTCTCATTAGTTTCCATGTATCTTTTTGTTTCTTCCTCAATTTCCTGGTTGACCCTTTCATCTTTTAGCAGGTTGATCCTTCACCTCCACGTGTTTGAGGTCCTTCCAAACTTCTTGTTGTGATTTAGTTCTAATTTCAAGGCATTATGGTCTGAGAATATGCAGGGGACGATCCCCATCCCTTGGTATCGGTTCAGACCCTATTTGTGACCCAGTATGTGGTCTATTTTGAAGAAAGTTCCATGTGCACTTGAGAAGAATGTGTATTCAGTTGAGTTTGGATGTAAAGTTCTGTAGATTTCTGTGAAATCCATCTGGTCCAGTGTATCATTTAAATCTCTTTTTTTCTTTGGAGATGTTGTGCTTAGAGACCTATCGAGGGTAGAAAGAGCTAGATTGAGTCACCAAGTATAAGTGTATTATTATCTAAGTATTTCTTCACTTTGGTTATTAATTGGTTTAAATATTTGGCAGCTCCCACATTCGGGGCATTTAGTGAGGATTGTTAAGACCTCTTGTGGGATAGATCCCTTAAGTATGATTTAGTGTCCGTCTTCATCTCTCACTACAGTCTTCGGGGTAAATTTTAGTTTATCTGATATAAGGATGGCTACCCCTGCTTTCTTTTGAGGACTTTTTGAATGGTAAATTGTTCTCCAACATTTCATATCCAGGTTGTAGATGTCCTTCTGTCTAATATGAGTCTCTTGTAGACAGCTATAGATGGGTCCTGCATTTTTATCCAGTCTGAAACCCTGCGCCTTTTGATGGGGTCATTAAGCCTGTTCACGTTCAGAGTTACTATCAACAGATATGAGTTTAGTGTCTTCATGATATCTCTTCAGTCCTTGTTTTTGTGGATTGTTCCACTGAACTTCTTCTTAAAGGGGAATTTTAAGAGTCCCCCTTAAAATTTCTTGCAAAGCTGGTTTGGAGGTCACATATTCTTTCAGTTCCTGCCTGTCTTGGAAGCTCTTTATCTCTCCTTCTATTTTGAATGAGAGCCTTGCTGGATAAAGTATTCTTGGTTGCATGTTCTTCTCATTTAGGACCCTGAATATATCCTGCCAGCCCTTTCTGGGCTGCCAGGTCGCTGTGGAGACGTCTGCTGTTACCCTAATGCTCCTCCCCATAAAGGTCAGGATTTTCTTGTCTCTTGCTGCTTTAAGGATCTTTTCTTTATCTTTGGAATTTGCAAGCTTCACTATTAAATGTCGAGGTGTTGGACGGTTTTTATTGATTTTAGGGGGGTATCTCTCTATTTCCTGGATCTGAATGCCTGTTTCCCTTCCCAGAGTAGGAATGTTTTCAGCTATGATTTGTTCAAATACATATTCTGGCCCTCTGTCCATTTCGGCACCCTTGGGAACCCCAATTTCACATAGGTTTTTCTTCCTCAGGCTGTCGTTTATTTCCCTTAATCTGTGTTCCTGGTCTTTTAATTGTCTGTTTCTTTTTTCCTCAGTTTCTCTCTTTGCCATCAACTTGTGTTCTATGTCACTCATTCGTTCTTCCACCTCGTTATCCCTCGTCATTAGGACTTCTAGTTTGGATTGCATTGCATTCAATTGATTTTTAATTTCAGCCTGATTGGATCTAAATTCTGCAGTCCTGAAGTCTCTTGAGTCCTTTATGCTTTTTTCTAGAGCCACCATTAGCTGTATAATAGTGCTTCTGAATTGGCTTTCTGACATTCAGTTGTAATCCAGATTTTGTAACTCTGTGGGAGAGAGGACTGTTTCTGATTCTTTCTTTTGAGGTGAGGTTTTCCTTCTAGTCATTTTCCTGAGTGCCAAGTGGCCAAAAAGAAATTGAATTGGGAAAAGGAGAAAAAGAGAAGAGAGAAAGAAGGAAAGAAAAGAGAAAAAGGAAAAAGAATAAAGGAAGAAAGAAGGAAAAAAGAGAATAAAAAAAGAAAGAAAAGAAAGAAAATTGGAAAAAGGGTGGGGGAAGCAATCAGAAATAAAAAAAAAAAACGTGGGGGAGTATCTTCTGTTTCTGTATACTTTAAGTCCCTTGACTTCCCCTGGAACTTGTCCGTCTAGCTGGTCTTCTCGCGGAGGGGCCTATTATGCTGATTTTCAGGTGTTAGCATTTGGGGGAGCTGCTCTGTCCCCTGCTTGGTGCAGGGCTCAGTGCGGTTAGTTTACCCCGTGAGATCCCAGGAGGAACAACCCCAGTGGCAGCGACCAGCTCTGGAAACCTGTATTCAGCCCACACAGTAACTCGGGAGCAGTCCACTTCTAATGGCTGAGTAATATTCCATTGTATACATAAACCACATCTTCTTTATCCATTCAACTTTTGATGGACACCGAGGCTCCTTCCACAGTTTGGCTATTGTGGACATTCCTAATATAAGCATCGGGGTGCAGGTGTCCCGGCGTTTCATTGCATCTGAATCTTTGGGGTAAATCCCCAACAGTGCAATTTCTGGGTTGTCTTGAAGGTCTATTTTTATCTCATTGAGGAACCTCCACAAAGTTTTCCAGAGTGGCTGCACCGGTTCACATTCCCACCAACAGTGGTTTCTATATTTAGGTACTCCCATGTTGGCAGCATAAATATTTAGTTGTTTGATCATGATAGAGAGTCTTTTTAATTATGAAATAATGCCCTTCTTCATCTCTTCTTACAGTATTTGTTCTTTCTTTTTTGAAATTTAAAATATTTATTTATTTATTCATGTGAATTACACAGAGAAGCAGAGGAAGGAATATAGCAGAGTGAGAGGCAGGCTCAGCAAAGGGAGGCTGATGTGGGACTCGATCCTGGGATCCCAGAATCACACCCTGAGCCAAAGGCAGATGCTCAACCACTGAGCCACCAGGTGTCCCCCAGGTTTTGGTTTCAAATCTCATTTGTCTGATATAAGTATGAGTCCTCCAGCTTTCTTTTGATATCCATTAGCGTCATAGATGATTTTCCATCCCCTGACTTTCAATCTGTTGGTGTCTATAGGTCGAAGGTGAGCATTTTGTAGGCAGCGTACAGATGGATGTTGTTTTTTTTAATAATAATTTCATTTATGATAGTGAGAGAGAGAGAGAGAGAGAGAGAGAGAGGCAGAAAATTAGGCAGAGAGAGAAACAGGCTCCCCACCAGGAGCCCAATATGGGACTCGATCCAAGACTCCAGGATCACACCCTGAGTCAAAGGCAGAGGGTCAACCCCTGAGACACCCAGGCATCCTGGATCCTGCTTTTTAAGCCACTCTGATACCCTATATCTTTTGATTGAAGCATTTAGTCTATCAGCAGTCAGAGTGATTATTCAAAGATATGAACTTTGTGCATTTCTTTTACCAGAAGAGTTGGTGTTTCTGGTGACGTTCTCTGGGCCTTTCTAGTCTTTGTTGCTTTTGGTCTCTTTTTTTTCCCCCACTAGAAGAGTCCCTCTTAAAATTCCTTACTGGACTGGTTAATTGGTCATGAACTCCTTTATATCTTGCCTGTCTAGGAAAATCTTTATCTTTCTTTCTCTCCTGAATGACACCCTTGCTGAAGAAAGAATTCATACAAATTGGACTCCAATAAAAATAAATTTAAAAACATAAAATAAATTCTTTCTAATATGATTGAGGAAAATGGCATTTAGGAGGAAAACCAGAAGCTGACAGAGAGGACAGATTTCACCCTCTGTAGCCTTCACAGGGACCTAGTGTCCTTTCCTAGGTGGGCCCCCTCTCCGGAGGATGCTTCCTGCCCCTCTGCACTCCTTGTTGGATCACAGCAGGCACATCTCGGTGCCTCCAGCACCTCTGCAGTAATGGCTTATAGCGTTTTCCATGTATCCTATTGGGGACCACAGCGTAGTGTATGTAACCATCTGGCTGCTGTTTGACAACATTGGGGGGATTCCGACTTTTGTTGGTTTTGAGGTGCGTGTGTGTCTATCACATGCAGCTATCCTGTGCAGCTATCGGATCCTCTGGCTGGGTCACCCAAAATCCCAAAATGGTTGGCAGAATATCATTTCTGGTGCTGGTACCGGGCGGCTAGCTGGGCTCTCCTGGCCACACTGGCACTCACTTGTGCAGTGACTTTCAGCTGGAGGGTCAGCTGAGCTGGAAGTTCCGGCTCGGCCACATTCCCATGTCCAGCAGTGGGTCTGGCCGCCCCGGGAAGGCACGTGGGGACGTCAGCTGTGTTTGCCTGGTGGCGCCCCTGCAGGGGCTGCTTGGGGCCTAGGTGGTGCCCCCTCCTCCTCTCTGGGGTTCTCTCCTCCCCCCGTGCACAGAGTTCTGGGAGACACAGAAATGGGCTGGCTGTGCATTTTCATACCACAACACTTTATTGACTTTGTACAGCAAATGGGCTCAGAGCCGTAGGTGCGTGCCTTCCCCTGGGGAAGGATACCTTTCTGTCCTTTATGTGGGGGCAAGAATCACATGGGGTGGGTGGGCGGGTGCTGGAGTTCCCCATCTGGGAGCATGTGTGGACTCTGGGTGGTGGCGTGTGTCCTGAGGTTTCAGCCTTAGTGACAGTTCTGAGAACAGCAGAGCTGACCTGGACCTGCTGGTCATGGGCTCCTGTGCTGGGTCCCAGCAGGGCAGCTGGACCTCTGCCTCGGACCCTCTGGGGCCCCAGCACCTGGAGGACCCTGCCTCATGGTGTGGGTGCGGGTGTGGCCCACCAGCTTACCCCTCCTCTCCCCACACTGGTGTGTCCCGGGACCCCCAGGGCTGCCCTAGATAAGCGACCTGTATCGGTGGGGCACGCCCAGGGCCCAGGAGGCCACATCCACTTTGAGAGGGCTCGCTCAGCCTGGGGCCAGAATCCAGGGTTGGCCAAGCCCATGTGGGCCTGATTCCATTAGTCTTTGAGTTGGGATTGGTGGGGGCTCAAATCAACCCAGCCCCCACAGAGTCTGGGCCCAAGTCAGCCCAGGTCCCTCTGGGTTATGGGCTGGTGTCCTGTGCAGGTTGTGCCGCACTCCCGGAGGGACAGTGGGTGGAGGCAGGGCACAGTGTGTCTTCTGCACCACTCTCCTGCACACACACTGTCCGGGACTCCCTGCCTTCCCTCCTCCCTGCAACCGCTGGGTACTCAATGGACACCCGGGCTTCTGATATGAGCAGGGTATCCAGAGAACCGCGGGGAGTCTGAGCATGTCCTACAGGGTGCAGGTGCACTGGGTCCTTGCTCAGGGACGATGGTGTGGGGGTCGATGGTGTGGGGGCAAGGGTATGATGGTGGGGGGATTTGGGGGATGGTGTAGCGGGGATGATGTTGGGGTATAGTGTGGGTGGGGATTGTGTGAGGCTGTGAGTGTGTGAGGGGGATGGTGTAGGGGCTATGCCATGGGGGATGATGATGTTAGGGGATGGTGTGGGTCTGGGGAATGGGAGGATGGTGTGGGGGGCCTGCAGACACAGGGCATCCCCTTTCTCTAAGATGCACACGGAGACGTCTACAGATAAAGGCGACCCCAGTCTGGGGTATGCTGTGACACCTGCCCCTGTGTACCCCTGTGGTGAGTGCAGGGCCCTGGCTGGACGAGGGGCATTATCTGGGGGTCATCATTCTATGTATGTTTACAAATTGCAAATTGTCTCAAATTGAATGCATAGAATTTAGAAATACATAAAGTCCTGAGGGTAGGTATCACCCTGACCCGTCCGACCCTCATCAGATCGATGTGTGTCTTCCTCCAGTCACGGCCATGCACCCTGCCCCCAGATCCCCTAACTCGCTCCACGGCCCTCACCCCAGCCCCCTGCTTTTCAGGGGGCCGTCCCTCACCCCTTTGGGGTTCAGCTTACATGGCAATCCCTGGAGGCCCCGTCCTAGTGGCCCACTCATCCCTGAGACCCCGAGGGTTGGGGCACGGTGTTCATCCACAACAATCTACCATGGAGCGGTGTGTTGTTGGCTGCTGTTCTTCCCCAGGCTCTGAAGTCCTGTGTTCCCTACCCAGAAGCCCCTGGTCCTCCCGGGTCCCGATCCCCCTGGCCCCTCAACCTCACCCTACCCACTAGTAGTCCCAAAACATGACGTGACTGCTGAACATCCTGTTGATGTCCAGGTCCCCCAGCATGATGTCCCTAGAGGAGACTAAGGTCTCCTCCTTCATTTCCTGTGGGAAAACTGGGGAGGAGGAGCTGGCGTCAGGGACACAGACCCCAACCTGTCTGTCCTGGGCAGGGATCCCTGGGGCCACCATGGGAGTGTCTACTGCCAAAACCTCCTTCCTTCCTCTGGGAGGCCAGGGACGGCAGGAGTCCCCACCGTGCTCATGGAACCTGTGTGACGGCCTGTGCCCAGCTGTTGTAGGCAGGGAGGAGACTGAGTGTCACCCTGGGTGGAGGGGATAGGGGTTCAGCCAAGGTAGGAGGGGACATGGGGGTGTTGTGCCCAAGTTTGTGAATCTGAGAAACCACTAAGGAGCTGACACCAATGCAAACACACAAGGGTTGATTTCCAAACTCCAGCTTGCATCCAAGTACACCCAACACAGCAGAGCATGGACTTGAATCCCGAGGTGGGTTTTAGCTTAGTTTTAAGGGCTTGTCTTGGGGTCCTCCATAAGGGCTGGAGCAATTCCTCAAGTTATGTATACATTTTGATATGGGGCCTTCAATGGTATTGGCCTCTGCTCTCATTCTAATAGGCGCTTCCAGCCCTTGACATGGTCTCAGTTTCATTTTATTGTGGGGCTTTCTAGGCCATTAAGCTGTAAACCTTTGTTTTTTTTCTGTAACTGAAATAATGTAAATTTCAGGTCTTCTTCACAGGGGCCTGGGATGGCTGGACTTGTTCGAACACTGAACTTAAAGTAGAAAGGCCTTCATTTTCTCGGCCTCCTTGTGTCCAGTCCCATCCTATCTAGCTCTTTCCCCTTCCCTGGAGCTCCTAAGAGAGCAATTGCAAATGACCTCAGCTTGGCAGCGTGTGTTGGGGGACAGACCCAGGGATTTGGGATCAGGAAGACCTGGGGCGTGGGCATCCCAGCTGTGCAGCAGAATTCCATGCTGCAGACTCTTATTCCCTAAGGCTATCTTAACAACTGACTTTGTACATAGAAAAGCTCTCCTTTATCTTTAAAAGATGATGAGTGAGTCTAAGTTTTTTTTCTCTGCCCATCTAATTGCTCAGATTCCAATCTGAGATGTATTTCCTGGTAATAAGGATAATTTACTATCCGTAGTACTATGGTTAAAATATTCTGACACAAATAGTTCAGAGGGATGATGCTTTCTCATCTCTTTCTTCACAGCTCAGTCACTCATCAGGGAATGCATCTTTATGGATTTAGAAAGAACTGAGAAACATTATTACAATGGTCCTATTATTATGTGAAGGATTCTTCCCTGAGATTCTTCCCCTAATTCAACTGACACTGAAAAACTGTGAACTCTTTGGAAGACAAATGTCAAGGAAATAAATGTTATGCGTTGCTAATTTTAAAAGCACTTGCAATATGGTGTCTATTATAATAGAAGTATTTTTATCTGATTTTTGCTTTTATTATCCTTTCCTGCTTTTCAGGTTGAGGAGGCATTATACGTGTTCATAAGTGTTGTTCTTTCCTTCTGATATAAAATTATTACTTTGTTCCCATCGAAGGAACTCTTTAAGAATAAGGCAAAAGTTAATTCAACGATTCTTAAAATGGCTTCACACTTGGATCCTGATTCATTTAAGTCAATTTTCAAAATAAATCTTATTTATTAGGAAAAAAACAAAGATTTATAGGGAAATTGAGAAGATAGTACAGAGCATTCGCATGCACTGGCACTCTATTTCTCCAATTATTGATATATTAGTACGGTACAAATAGGAACTAATGAATCAATATTAAAATATTCGCATTAACCAAAGACCATACTTTATTCAGATTTCCTTAGTTTTTGCTAAGTTACCATCCCTCATAACACATTCCATTTGTCATCCTGTTTTCTTAGGCTCCTCTGGATTGTGACAGTCTTTCAGCCTTTCCTTTCTGTTGTTGAACTGGAACACTTTGAGAAGTAGAGTATTTTGTAAAATTTCCCTCAGCTGGGACATGTCTGTTGTTTATCTCATGACTGAATTGTTTTTGTGGATTATATACAGAGATATACTGCCATTTTCATTATATCATATAAAGGATAGATACTATCAACATGATTTATCAGTCTTGGTATCGATCTGATCATCTTGCAGAGGTAGTGTTTGTCATCTTTCTCCGTAGTTAAGTGATTCTTTATTATTATTATTATTATATTATCATTATTATTTTAGGTTTTTCATAATATATTTTGCAGAAGGAAGTTACTATGTATATTGCACACATAAAAGTTTGAAGCTATGCTCATGAACTTGAGTGTGGTGTGTCTGCACGAATTGTTTGAAATTCTTCTACATGGGAGATTTCCTTCTGAGTTTGTTTGTTTCTTTTTCAATGATGTTATTTATTTATATGAGAGAGAGAGGAGAAAAAGCATGAGCGAGAGTGGCAGAGGGAGAGGGAGAAGCAGGTTCCCTGCTAAACAGGGAGCCTGCCTTGGGACCTGGATTATGATCTGTGCCTACAGCAGAAGCTTAACTGAATGACCACCCAGGTGCCACTCTCTCTTTCTTTTTTTCTTTCTTTCCTTCTTTCTTTATTTCTTTCATTTCTTTCTTTCTTTCTTTCTTTCTTTCTTTCTTTCTTTTCTTTCTTTCTTTCTTTTATTTTAATAATAATTTTATTTTTTATTGGTTTTCAATTTGCCAGCATACAGAAAAACACCCAGTGTTCATCCATCAAGTGCCCCCCCTCAATGCCCAATCACCCAATTCACCCCACCGTCCGCCCTCCTCACCCTTCACATCACCCCTAGTTCATTTCCCTGAGTTCACGGAGCTCTTTATGTTCTGTCTCCCCTTTCTGACATATCCCACACATTTCTTCTCCATTCCCTTATATTACCCTTTACACTATATTTACATATCCCAAATGAATTGAGAACCTACAATGGCTTTGTCCTTCTCCGATTGACTGTTACTTCACTCAGCCATAATACCTTCCAGTTCCATTCCACCTTGAAAGCAAATGGTAGGGTATTTTTCTGTCATTTATTAATGGCTGAGCTAAGGCCCACCTGTTCTCTCTCTTCATCTTCTGAGTCTCCTAATTGATTTCTGAATATTATGTTTTAATAAGATGGCTGACTTCCCTACGTCTGTCTCTGTGGTCCATAACCTTTCTTGTTTTTATGGCTTCCACTTGGGACTGCATCTCAGTTATAGCATTTTTAATTGGCCTGACTAGATTTTAGTTCTTTTATTTCTGCAGTAAGGGATTCTCTAGTTTTCTTCTGTGCTCTTTTTCCAGCCCAGCTGCTATCTTTATAATCATTGTTTTATTTATTTATTTTTTTTAATGATTTTTTATTTCTTTTTATTTATGATAGTCACACAGAAGAAGAAGAGAGAGAGAGAGGCAGAGACCACAGGCCGGCCGAGGAGAAGACGCAAGCTCCATGCACCGGGAGCCCCACCGTGGGATCGATCCCGGGGTCTCCAGGATCGCGCCCTGGTCCCCCGGGCCTTCGCCACACCGATGTTCCCGCACACCGCGCATGGAGACCTCGTAGTATCTTGATCAGTTATTGTGATATGTGTTTTGGGTAGAACTTTAGAGTGCAACCTCTCATCTGGGTATTGGAGGACCCTGGTACCTGGCTTACTTGCCTTTATCCTCCCCGCCCTGTATCGTTTTATTTCCCGATTTTGATCTTTCACGGGCCACTCCTCCTCTTTCCCATCGACCGTCCCCCGAGACACAC